>NC_091385.1:13270632-13380796 GCF_038502225.1 Cherax quadricarinatus
GATGCTACAGCAGCAGCAGACGATGCTACAGCAGCAACAGACGATGCTACAGCAGCAGCAGACGATGCTACAGCAGCAGCAGACGATGCTACAGCAGCAGCAGACGATGCTACAGCAGCAGCAGACGATGCTACAGCAGCAGCAGACGATGCTACAGCAGCAGCAGACGGTACTACAGCAGCAGCTGACAGTGCAGCAGCAGCTGACAGTGCAGCAGCAGCTGACGGTGGTACAACAGCAGCAGCAGCTGTACCACCAATAGTAGCGATGGTTGATTGGGGTTTATTATACAACCTGGCCAGCTTGGAGACACGCACTCCACTTTCATACTTATCAATGATCTTTTTCTTCATCTCTATAGTAATTCTCACCCTTATTGCTGTAGGGTTTGCACTAGAAGCTTTCTTGGGGCCCATGGTCACTTATTTTCCAAAAAAAATCACCAAAAACACTGTAATAATACGAAATGTTCCGATTGTATGCTTGGATGTTACCGCGGAGGCTGGCTGGTAAACAATGCCACTGGCGGAACATGTGAGCGTGGCTCAGGCCGCACATTGGACGCGTCTCGGACGAAGAGCGGTGAGCGGGTTTTTGGGCGGTATGCGAGGCAAAATTTTTGCGAGAAAAGCGAGCGGTATGCGGATTGTAGTTTATATATATTATTTTTTTTTTATTATGACACTGGCCGATTCCCACCAAGGCAGGGTGGCCCGAAAAAGAAAAACTTTCACCATCATTCACTCCATCACTGTCTTGCCAGAAGGGTGCTTTACACTACAGTTTTTAAACTGCAACATTAACACCCCTCCTTCAGAGTGCAGGCACTGTACTTCCCATCTCCAGGACTCAAGTCCGGCCTGCCGGTTTCCCTGAATCCCTTCATAAATGTTACTTTGCTCACACTCCAACAGCACGTCAAGTATTAAAAACCATTTGTCTCCATTCACTCCTATCAAACACGCTCACGCATGCCTGCTGGAAGTCCAAGCCCCTCGCACACAAAACCTCCTTTACCCCCTCCTTCCAAACTTTCCTAGGCCGACCCCTACCCCGCCTTCCTTCCACTACAGACTGATACACTCTTGAAGTCATTGAAGTCATTCTGTTTCGCTCCATTCTCTCTACATGTCCGAACCACCTCAACAACCCTTCCTCAGCCCTCTGGACAACAGTTTTGGTAATCCCGCACCTCCTCCTAACTTCCAAACTACGAATTCTCTGCATTATATTCACACCACACATTGCCCTCAGACATGACATATATATATATATATATATATATATATATATATATATATATATATATATATATATATATATATATATATATATATATATATATATATTTTATTATCACACTGGCCGATTCCCACCAAGCCATGGTGGCCCGAAAAAGAAAAACTTTCACCATCATTCACTCCATCACTGTCTTGCCAGAGGGGTGCTTTACACTACAGTTTTTAAACTGTGTGTGTATATATATATATATATATATATATATATATATATATATATATATATATATATATATATATATATATATATATATATATATATATATATATTTTTATTATCACACTGGCCGATTCCCACCAAGGCAGGGTGGCCCGAAAAAGAAAAACTTTCACCATCATTCACTCCATCACTGTCTTGCCAGAAGGGTGCTTTACACTACAGTTTTTAAACTGCAACATTAACACCCCTCCTTCAGAGTGCAGGCACTGTACTTCCCATCTCCAGGACTCAAGTCCAGCCTGCCGGTTTCCCTGAATCCCTTCATAAATGTTACTTTGCTCACACTCCAACAGCACGTCAAGTATTAAAAACCATTTGTCTCCATTCACTCCTATCAAACACACTCACGCATGCCTGCTGGAAGTCCAAGCCCCTCGCACACAAAACCTCCTTTACCCCCTCCCTCCAACCCTTCCTAGGCCGACCCCTACCCCGCCTTCCTTCCACTACAGACTGATACACTCTTGAAGTCATTCTGTTTCGCTCCATTCTCTCTACATGTCCGAACCACCTCAACAACCCTTCCTCAGCCCTCTCGACAACAGTTTTGGTAATCCCGCACCTCCTCCTAACTTCCAAACTACGAATTCTCTGCATTATATTCACACCACACATTGCCCTCAGACATGACATCTCCACTGCCTCCAGCCTTCTCCTCGCTGCAACATTCATCACCCACGCTTCACACCCATATAAGAGCGTTGGTAAAACTATACTCTCATACATTCCCCTCTTTGCCTCCAAGGACAAAGTTCTTTGTCTCCACAGACTCCTAAGTGCACCACTCACTCTTTTTCCCTCATCAATTCTATGATTCACCTCATCTTTCATAGACCCATCCGCTGACACGTCCACTCCCAAATATCTGAATACGTTCACCTCCTCCATACTCTCTCCCTCCAATCTGATATTCAATCTTTCATCACCTAATCTTTTTGTTATCCTCATAACCTTACTCTTTCCTGTATTCACCTTTAATTTTCTTCTTTTGCACACCCTACCAAATTCATCCACCAATCTCTGCAGCTTCTCTTCAGAATCTCCCAAAAGCACAGTGTCATCAGCAAAGAGCAGCTGTGACAACTCCCACTTTGTGTGTGATTCTTTATCTTTTAACTCCACGCCTCTTGCCAAGACCCTCGCATTTACTTCTCTTACAACCCCATCTATAAATATATTAAACAACCACGGTGACATCACACATCCTTGTCTAAGGCCTACTTTTACTGGGAAAAAATTTCCCTCTTTCCTACATACTCTAACTTGAGCCTCACTATCCTCGTAAAAACTCTTCACTGCTTTCAGTAACCTACCTCCTACACCATACACTTGCAAAATCTGCCACATTGCCCCCCTATCCACCCTGTCATACGCCTTTTCCAAATCCATAAATGCCACAAAGACCTCTTTAGCCTTATCTAAATACTGTTCACTTATATGTTTCACTGTAAACACCTGGTCCACACACCCCCTACCTTTCCTAAAGCCTCCTTGTTCATCTGCTATCCTATTCTCTGTCTTACTCTTAATTCTTTCAATTATAACTCTACCATACACTTTACCAGGTACACTCAACAGACTTATCCCCCTATAATTTTTGCACTCTCTTTTATCCCCTTTGCCTTTATACAAAGGAACTATGCATGCTCTCTGCCAATCACTAGGTACCTTACCCTCTTCCATACATTTATTAAATAATTGCACCAACCACTCCAAAACTATATCCCCACCTGCTTTTAACATTTCTATCTTTATCCCATCAATCCCGGCTGCCTTACCCCCTTTCATTTTACCTACTGCCTCACGAACTTCCCTCACACTCACAACTGGCTCTTCCTCACTCCTACAAGATGTTATTCCTCCTTGCCCTATACACGAAATCACAGCTTCCCTATCTTCATCAGCATTTAACAATTCCTCAAAATATTCCCTCCATCTTCCCAATACCTCTAACTCTCCATTTAATAACTCTCCTCTCCTATTTTTAACTGACAAATCCATTTTCCTGGAGACCTGGAGTTTACCTGGAGAGAGTTTCGGGGGTCAACGCCCCCGCGGCCCGGTCTGTGACCAGGCCTCCTGGTGGATCAGCGCCTGATCAACCAGGCTGTTGCTGCTGGCTGCACGCAAACCAACGTACGAGCCACAGCCCGGTTGATCAGGAACTGACTTTAGGTGCTTGTCCAGTGCCAGCTTGAAGACTGCCAGGGGTCTGTTGGTAATCCCTCTTATGTGTGCTGGGAGGCAGTTGAACAGTCTCGGGCCCCTGACACTTATTGTATGGTCTCTTAACGTGCTAGTGACACCCCTGCTTTTCATTGGGGGGATGGTGCATCGTCTGCCAAGTCTTTTGCTTTCGTAGTGAGTGATTTTCGTGTGCAAGTTCGGTACTATTCCCTCTAGGATTTTCCAGGTGTATATAATCATGTATCTCTCCCTCCTGCGTTCCAGGGAATACAGGTTTAGAAACCTCAAGCGCTCCCAGTAATTGAGGTGTTTTATCTCCGTTATGCGCGCCGTGAAAGTTCTCTGTACATTTTCTAGGTCGGCAATTTCACCTGCCTTGAAAGGTGCTGTTAGAGTGCAGCAATATTCCAGCCTAGATAGAACAAGTGACCTGAAGAGTGTCATCATGGGCTTGGCCTCCCTAGTTTTGAAGGTTCTCATTATCCATCCTGTCATTTTTCTAGCAGATGCGATTGATACAATGTTATGGTCCTTGAAGGTGAGATCCTCCGACATAATCACTCCCAGGTCTTTGACGTTGGTGTTTCGCTATATTTTGTGGCCAGAATTTGTTTTGTACTCTGATGAAGATTTAATTTCCTCATGTTTACCATATCTGAGTAATTGAAATTTCTCATCGTTGAACTTCATATTGTTTTCTGCAGCCCACTGAAAGATTTGGTTGATGTCCGCCTGGAGCCTTGCAGTGTCTGCAATGAAAGACACTGTCATGCAGATTCGGGTGTCATCTGCAAAGGAAGACATGGTGCTGTGGCTGACATCCTTGTCTATGTCAGATATGAGGATGAGGAACAAGATGGGAGCTAGTACTGTGCCTTGTGGAACAGAGCTTTTCACCGTAGCTGCCTCGGACTTTACTCTGTTGACGACTACTCTCTGTGTTCTGTTAGTGAGGAAATTGTAGATCCATCGACCGACTTTTCCTGTTATTCCTTTAGCGCGCATTTTGTGCGCTATTACGCCATGGTCACACTTGTCGAAGGCTTTTGCAAAGTCTGTATATATTACATCTGCATTCTTTTTGTCTTCTAGTGCATTTAGGACCTTGTCGTAGTGATCCAGTAGTTGAGACAGACAGGAGCGACCTGTTCTAAACCCATGTTGCCCTGGGTTGTGTGGGTTGTGTTCTTAACTTGTTAATCTCACTCCAAAACTTTTTCTTATTTTCAACAAAATTTGTTGATAACATCTCACCCACTCTCTCATTTGCTCTCTTTTTACATTGCTTCACCACTCTCTTAACCTCTCTCTTTTTCTCCATATACTCTTCCCTCCTTGCATCACTTCTACTTTGTAAAAACTTCTCATATGCTAACTTTTTCTCCCTTACTACTCTCTTTACATCATCATTCCACCAATCACTCCTCTTCCCTCCTGCACCCACTTTCCTGTAACCACAAACTTCTGCTGAACACTCTAACACTACATTTTTAAACCTACCCCATACCTCTTCGACCCCATTGCCTATGCTCTCATTAGCCCATCTATTCTCCAATAGCTGTTTATATCTTACCCTAACTGCCTCCTCTTTTAGTTTATAAACCTTCACCTCTCTCTTCCCTGATGCTTCTATTCTCCTTGTATCCCATCTACCTTTTACTCTCAGTGTAGCTACAACTAGAAAGTGATCTGATATATCTGTGGCCCCTCTATAAACATGTACATCCTGAAGTCTACTCAACAGTCTTTTATCTACCAATACATAATCCAACAAACTACTGTCATTTCGCCCTACATCATATCGTGTATACTTATTTATCCTCTTTTTCTTAAAATATGTATTACCTATAACTAAACCCCTTTCTATACAAAGTTCAATCAAAGGGCTCCCATTATCATTTACACCTGGCACCCCAAACTTACCTACCACACCCTCTCTAAAAGTTTCTCCTACTTTAGCATTCAGGTCCCCTACCACAATTACTCTCTCACTTGGTTCAAAGGCTCCTATACATTCACTTAACATCTCCCAAAATCTCTCTCTCTCCTCTGCATTCCTCTCTTCTCCAGGTGCATACACGCTTATTATGACCCACTTCTCGCATCCAACCTTTACTTTAATCCACATAATTCTTGAATTTACACATTCATATTCTCTTTTCTCCTTCCATAACTGATCATTTAACATTTCTGCTACCCCTTCCTTTGCTCTAACTCTCTCAGATACTCCAGATTTAATCCCATTTATTTCCCCCCACTGAAACTCTCCTACCCCCTTCAGCTTTGTTTCGCTTAGAGCCAGGACATCCAACTTCTTTTCATTCATAACATATATATATATATATATATATATATATATATAAATACATGTATATATATATATATATATATATATATATATATATATATATATATATATATATATATATATATATATATATATATATATATATATATATATATACAGGTGTCCCTCAACATTCGCGAGGGTTAGGGGATCAAGAGCCTCGCGAATATTGAAAAACCGTGAATGTTTGGTGCCCCAATATATTGTAGGGAATTATTATTATTATAATCAAAAAGAAGCACTAAGCCACAAGGGCTATACAGCATATTGTAGGGAAATATAATACAATACTGCTTAACTTGTTGAACCATGAACAATCATAAAATACATGAAAATGTCGTAAGTTGTACTAAATATATACATGTTATGCTTTAATAACATGTATGTTATTAAATACCACAGACTCCACCACTGCCTCCACCACTTCCTCAACCAATGCGAGTCCCTACTACCCTTCCTCCGACCCCCGCAACTGGCAGTCAGCCCTCCCACCACTCAGTGTGGTGAGTGTTTTGTTTGTTCATTATCTGCTATTAAACTACAGTATAAATAATGTAAACACATTCATGACTGCATATTGGAATGGCTATTTGAACAGGTATTGGACGGTGACATCATGTGTTTACTCTTGAACACAGCAAAGAATCAAACATTTCTGCTACTGCTAATAATAGCAATAGTAATAATAATAATAATAATAATAATAATAATAATAATAATAATAATAATAATAATAATAATAATAATACGATATAATTGAAGAAGGAAATTGTACAAAAATACGAGGGAGTGGTTGACACATCGTCAGTGTGGCTTTGTTTATGCTGGAGTGAACATTAGTCTCCCTGCTCTTCCAAACATTTCACAATAATTCAGCGGTTGAGGCAGTGGTAGAGGCAGTGATAGACAGTGATAGAGGCAGTGATAGAGGCAGTGGGTGAGGCAGTGGCATTTACTAACATATACGTATGTTATAAATAATAATAGTACATGTTAATATTAATAACATTTATAATAATAATAATAAATGTTATTCATGATGTACTATTATTATTTATAACATATATGTTAGTAAATATCACTGCCTCTATCGCTGCCTCTACCACTGCCTCTATCACTGCCTCTACCACTGCCTCTATCACTGCCTCTACCACTGCCTCTATCACTGCCTCTACCACTGCCTCTACCACTGCCTCTACCACTGCCTCTACCACTGCCTCTACCACTGCCTCTACCACTGCCTCTATCACTGCCTCTATCACTGCCTCTATCACTGCCTCTATCACTGCCTCTATCACTGCCTCTACCACTGCCTCTATCACCTCTACCACTGCCTCAACCACTCCAGTCACACTCAATCTACAAGCACCAAACAATGAATTATTGTGAAATGTTTGGAAGAGCAGGGAGACTAATGTTCACTCCAGCATAAACAAAGCCACACTGACGATGTCAACCACACCCTCGTATTTTTGTACAATTTCCTTCTTCAATTATATTGTATTATTATTATTATTATTATTATTATTATTATTATTATTATTATTTATTATTATTATTATTATTACTATTGTTATTATTACTATTGTTATTATTACTATTGTTATTATGCCACTGATGCCTCCCATTTCGTGTCAGCGTGCCTCGTTGTGCTCCGGGTTATCTCGTGTTTTCACGGTCGCTCTTACGTGCTAGAACTTTAATTTGTGTCATCAATCTTATACGATACATCCCTCTAGCGCCTGGAACCAATCTTGGGCGGAAAACATTATATACTGAGTCAAAAAAGGAGAATTAGTGTGCACTACCTAGCAGAGTTTACTGCCAGAGGGGAATCATAGGCCTGTGTCCCGTGTGGAAAAAAAAAAATAATAATAATTGAACTTTTCGTGTCAGAGGAAAGAAAGTCTCCCTGATAACATTGAGTATACATAGTGTATAGTGTATACTACAGTGGCTCCCTAGTATATTGATGATAAAGGCTAAAGTGTCATTTGAAAACAGGTGAATTTGTAAATGAAGTGATAAGCCTATAGAGGCAGGTGCCAGAAGTCGCCAGAAACTTACCACAGGTCAGCTGTTTTTAATAATCTTCCTGGCTTGCTAGTGTACTCGCATATAATCTAGTGATACCAGTGAATAGCAGAATACAGTGTTGTAGTAGCAACTAACCAGTATTATAATGGTACTTAGTGGAGTGGAGTGACTTTCATTAGTTTCTTTTTCTTGAAATACGAGACATTACTGTGAATTTCATATAACCTGTAGTTACCAGCGGTCGCAATATACACAACGAGAAGCAATTATTACTACAGAAAAAGCGTCCTTCCTCCAAAATTTGCACCAGTCAACTATAGTGATAATATAGCATTTATTGTGGTGGAGACGGAAAAAAAAAAAAAAAAAAAAATAGAAAAGCCAGATACAGCGATTGATAAACAAGGAGGTCGACCGTTCGTCATTGTAGGAGCTGCCAGATATCACCGGCTCTTCAACACGCAAGTTATACTTTTGTATCAGTCAAATCACATATTACTCGGGTAGATAATTTCCAGTAGATCCTTCATGTGTTAGCTCAAATCACCGACCAGTATGTTTTAAATAAGTGACCCACTGATCAGAGCAGATCGACTGGTCCGAACCCTTGACTGGTCCGAACCCTTGACTGGTCCGAACCCGGGACTGGTTTCAAACAGTTTCGTTGGACAATAAAGCAGACTGTAAATGGATGGGGTTGTAGGCGCCCTTATAAACACAAACATTAAAAATCAGGAACGTGACGGTAAGCTGTCCAATATACAAAAAGAGTTAGAAACAGAAATACAAATAGCTAGAGCTTCATTTAAGGTTATTAATATAATATTCAAGAGGTTGCTAGTAGAATTGCAGTAAATCATCCATTCAAATCATTATGAAGCTGTGTGTAGTCTGTGGTCAGTCAAACAAACGGGCTTCCACATGGATAAATTGTCATTTTTGTGGAAATTGGTGTCACGCCCCTTGTGCAGATATCCCAGAACTAGCTACAAGCAGTATTAAAACAGAGAAGTGTTTTTGGGTATGCCCAAATGAGGAAAATTTGTGAACTAAAATCACAAGGGTATTAAAAGAGGACAACATCAAAGCTGCTTTCATAGAAAACCTGGAAGCTTTCTACAACAGATGGGAACATAAAAAGTCTGGGCTGAATGGTACTGCCCTTGATACTGGCCATGTAGTCACAAACTGTAAGGCTGGAGGTGATGTCCTGGTAGTCAGTAAATGTGGGGCTGATAGTGCTGTCCTGGGAGACAGTAATGGTGAAGCTGGAGGTGCTGTCCTGGGAGACAGAAATGGTGAAGCTGGAGATACTGTCCTGGGAGACAGTAATGGTGAAGCTGGAGATTTTGTCCAGGTAGTCGGGAATTATATGCAGGAAGGAATACATATAAATGACCTCATAGGGGACAGGAGCCATAGTAGGGAAACAAGTGTAGTCAAAGATAAGATAAAACCAATATTGCAAACTAGAAATACTGCAGGAAATAGCAAACAAGAGGACTCCAATAGCAATAGTGAGGATAAATTACCAAAAACAACTGGTGGGAGCTCCATTGTTGGTGCTAGGGAGGATAGAAGTAAGACAGGGAAACATGCACCAACAGGGAATACAGTCACAGAAACCCAAGGCAAGCGGAAACCAAGCCTGTATCTGCTGGCATGGGAAATCTGGAAAAAGAGATGGGACATGCAACTATGACCACCCTAGAAAATGCCATGCCCATATGACAACAGGAAAATGCAAACTCCCTTCCTGTAAGCTTTTTCACCCTGAAATGTGTACCTCTTCAGTACAGGAAAGACTGTGCTATAACTTAAATTGCCAGGCATACCATCTAAAGGGGACAAAAAGATACAAAACATCCAGGCCATGGGAAAACCTGGGTAGCCACAGCCACTCAAGAGGGAGAGGTTTTTTAGTGCCAGGAAGGAAAAAAAACTGGCAGGAAATGGCAGAAATCGTACACCAAATCCAGTCATTCCTGGAGTGGAACCACAGTCGATGGCCTACACTCCAAACCAACAGATACAGATACTAATGCCGGAAAAAAAATCCCCCCCCAGTACCAACAATACCACCAGTCCGATAACATTCTTCTTTGCAAATATACAGGGTCTAAAGCCAGCAACAAACAACAAAATATCTTTCATCCGTGGACTGCTTGCAGAGGCAAAGGCAATGTTCGCGGCTTTCACTGAGACCCACATAAAGGATCACTTGGACAACGAAATATAGATCCCAGGTTACAACCTATACAGATGTGACAGAGTGAACAGGCAAAAGGGGGGGGTTGGCCTGTACATTGCAGAGTCACTTGTTTGCACAGAACTGCTTAATGCCTCAAATGACGTAGTGGAAGTTTTAGCAGTAAAGGTCGAGAACCAAAACCTAGTCATTGTGGTAGTCTACAAGCCTCCGGATGCAACATCCCAGCAATTCCAGGAACAGCTGTTAAAAATTGACCACTGTCTGGAAAATCTTCCAGCTCCTGCACCCAACATCTTGCTCCTGGGGGATTTCAACTTAAGGCACCTAAAATGGAGGAATATAGCAAATAATATTGTTGCAGTAATAACACCAGGAGGCAGCTCTGATGAAAACTCACACTCACACGAGCTTTTAAATCTCTGCACAAAATTCAATTTAAACCAGCAAATAATAGAGCCTACTAGACTGGAGAATACACTAGACCTCATCTTCACTAACAATGATGATCTGATAAGAAATGTCACCATATCAAAAACAATATACTCAGATCACAACATAATTGAGGTTCAGACATGTATGCGTGGAGCCCCAGACCGACAAAATGAGACTAGTCACGAGGGAGCATTCACCAAATTCAACTTCAATAACAAAAACATAAAGTGGGACCAAGTAAACCAAGTCCTAACCGATATAAGCTGGGAAGATATACTAAGCAACACAGACCCAAACTTATGCCTAGAACAGATTAACTCGGTGGCACTCGATGTATGCACAAGGCTTATTCCTCTAAGAAAAAGGAGGAGTAGATGTAAAATAGAAAGAGACAGGCGCTCCCTTTACAGGCGACGGAAAAGAATAACAGAGCGGCTAAAAGAGGTCAATATATCTGAAATGCGCAGGGAGACACTGGTCAGAGAAATAGCAAGCATCGAACTTAAGCTAAAAGAATCCTTTAGGAGTCAGGAATCGCGGAAAGAACTAAAAGCCATAAATGAGATCGAAAGAAACCCAAAGTATTTCTTCTCCTATGCCAAATCAAAATCGAGAACAACGTCCAGTATTGGGCCCCTACTTAAACAAGATGGGTCCTACACAGATGACAGCAAGGAAATGAGTGAGCTACTCAAGTCCCAATATGACTCAGTTTTTAGCAAGCCGCTAACCAGACTGAGAGTCGAAGATCAAAATGAATTTTTTATGAGAGCCACAAAATTTGATTAACACAAGCCTATCCGATGTTATCCTGACGCCAAATGACTTCGAACAGGCGATAAATGACATGCCCATGCACTCTGCCCCAGGGCCAGACTCATGGAACTCTGTGTTCATCAAGAACTGCAAGAAGCCCCTATCACGAGCCTTTTCCATCCTATGGAGAGGGAGCATGGACACGGGGGTCGTCCCACAGTTACTAAAAACAACAGACATAGCCCCACTCCACAAAGGGGGCAGTAAAGCAACAGCAAAGAACTACAGACCAATAGCACTAACATCCCATATCATAAAAATCTTTGAAAGGGTCCTAAGAAGCAAGATCACCACCCATCTAGAAACCCATCAGTTACACAACCCAGGGCAACATGGGTTTAGAACAGGTCGCTCCTGTCTGTCTCAACTACTGGATCACTACGACAAGGTCCTAAATGCACTAGAAGACAAAAAGAATGCAGATGTAATATATACAGACTTTGCAAAAGCCTTCGACAAGTGTGACCATGGCGTAATAGCGCACAAAATGCGCGCTAAAGGAATAACAGGAAAAGTCGGTCGATGGATCTATAATTTCCTCACTAACAGAACACAGAGAGTAGTCATCAACAGAGTAAAGTCCGAGGCAGCTACAGTGAAAAGCTCTGTTCCACAAGGCACAGTACTAGCTCCCATCTTGTTCCTCATCCTCATATCCGACATAGACAAGGATGTCAACCACAGCACCGTGTCTTCCTTTGCAGTTGACACCCGAATCTGCATGACAGTGTCTTCCATTGCAGACACTGCAAGGCTCCAGGCGGACATCAACCAAATCTTTCAGTGGGCTGCAGAAAACAATATGAAGTTCAACGATGAGAAATTTCAATTACTCAGATATGGTAAACATGAGGAAATTGAATCTTCATCAGATTACAAAACAAATTCTGGCCACAAAATAGAGCGAAACACCAACGTCAAAGACCTGGGAGTGATTATGTCGGAGGATCTCACCTTCAAGGACCATAACATTGTATCAATCGCATCTGCTAGAAAAATGACAGGATGGATAATGAGAACCTTCAAAACTAGGGAGGCCAAGCCCATGATGACACTCTTCAGGTCACTTGTTCTATCTAGGCTGGAATATTGCTGCACTCTAACAGCACCTTTCAAGGCAGGTGAAATTGCCGACCTAGAAAATGTACAGAGAACTTTCACGGCGCGCATAACGGAGATAAAACACCTCAATTACTGGGAGCGCTTGAGGTTTCTAAACCTGTATTCCCTGGAACGCAGGAGGGAGAGATACATGATTATATACACCTGGAAAATCCTAGAGGGACTAGTACCGAACTTGCACACGAAAATCACTCACTACGAAAGCAAAAGACTTGGCAGACGATGCACCATCCCCCCAATGAAAAGCAGGGGTGTCACTAGCACGTTAAGAGACCATACAATAAGTGTCAGGGGCCCGAGACTGTTCAACTGCCTCCCAGCACACATAAGGGGGATTACCAACAGACCCCTGGCAGTCTTCAAGCTGGCACTGGACAAGCACCTAAAGTCAGTTCCTGATCAGCCGGGCTGTGGCTCGTACGTTGGTTTGCGTGCAGCCAGCAGCAACAGCCTGGTTGATCAGGCGCTGATCCACCAGGAGGCCTGGTCACAGACCGGGCTGCGGGGGCGTTGACCCCCGAAACTCTCTCCAGGTAAACTCCAGGTAAGCAGAAATGTTTGATTCTTTGCTGTGTTCAAGAGTAAACACATGATGTCACCGTCCAATACCTGTCCAAATAGCCATTCCAATATGCAGTCATGAATGTGTTTACATTATTTATACTGTAGTTTAATAGCAAATAATGAACAAACAAAACACTCACCACACTGAGTGGTGGGAGGGCTGGCTGCCAGTTGCGGGGGTCGGAGGGAGGGTAGTTGGGACTCGCAGGTGGCGGGAAACTTGAATATGATTTGTCGGCTGGGAATTTGGTGGCTGGGAATTTGGGGGTTGGGAATTCGCGAATGTGTGAAGCCCGCGAAAGCTGAAAACGTGAATGTTGAGGGAGACCAGTATGTATATATACAGTGGACCCCCGGTTAACGATATTTTTTCACTCCAGAAGTATGTTCAGGTGCCAGTACTGACCGAATTTGTTCCCATAAGAAATATTGTGAAGTAGATTCGTCCATTTCAGACCCCCAAACATACACGTACAAACGCACTTACATAAATACACTTACATAATTGGTCGCATTCGGAGGTAATCGTTATGCGGGGGTCCACTGTATATATATATATATATATATATATATATATATATATATATATATATATATATATATATATATATATATATATTATCATAGGTAGTAGGTTGGTAGACAGCAACCACCCAGGGAAGTACTACCGTCCTGCCAGATGACTGTGAAACAAAAACCTGTAACTGTTTTGCATGATGGTAGGATTGCTGGTTTCTTTTTCTGTCTCATAAACACGCTAGATAACAGGGATATCTTGCTACTCCTACTTACACTTTGGTCACGCTTCACAGACACGCACATGCATATATATATACATACATCTAGGTTTTTCTCCCTTTTTCTAAATAGCTCTTGTTCTTCTTTATTTCTTCTATTGTCCATGGGGAAGTGGAAAAGAATCTTTCCTCCGTAAGCCATGCGTGTCGTATGAGGCGACTAAAATGCCGGGAGCAATGGGCTAGTAACCCCTTCTCCTGTAGACATTTACTAAAAAAGAGAAGAAGAAAAACTTTATAAAACTGGGATGCTTAAATGTGCATGGATGTAGTGCGGATGACAAGAAACAGATGATTGCTGATGTTATGAATGAAAAGAAGTTGGATGTCCTGGCCCTAAGTGAAACAAAGCTGAAGGGGGTAGGAGAGTTTCAGTGGGGGGAAATAAATGGGATTAAATCTGGAGTATCTGAGAGAGTTAGAGCAAAGGAAGGGGTAGCAGTAATGTTAAATGATCAGTTATTGAAGGAGAAAAGAGAATATGAATGTGTAAATTCAAGAATTATGTGGATTAAAGTAAAGGTTGGATGCGAGAAGTGGGTCATAATAAGCGTGTATGCACCTGGAGAAGAGAGGAATGCAGAGGAGAGAGAGAGATTTTGGGAGATGTTAAGTGAATGTATAGGAGCCTTTGAACCAAGTGAGAGAGTAATTGTGGTAGGGGACCTGAATGCTAAAGTAGGAGAAACTTTTAGAGAGGGTGTGGTAGGTAAGTTTGGGGTGCCAGGTGTAAATGATAATGGGAGCCCTTTGATTGAACTTTGTATAGAAAGGGGTTTAGTTATAGGTAATACATATTTTAAGAAAAAGAGGATAAATAAGTATACAAGATATGATGTAGGGCGAAATGACAGTAGTTTGTTGGATTATGTATTGGTAGATAAAAGACTGTTGAGTAGACTTCAGGATGTACATGTTTACAGAGGGGCCACAGATATATCAGATCACTTTCTAGTTGTAGCTACACTGAGAGTAAAAGATAGATGGGATACAAGGAGAATAGAAGCATCATGGAAGAGAGAGGTGAAGGTTTATAAACTAAAAGAGGAGGCAGTTAGGGTAAGATATAAACAGCTATTGGAGGATAGATGGGCTAATGAGAGCATAGGCAATGGGGTCGAAGAGGTATGGGGTAGGTTTAAAAATGTAGTGTTAGAGTGTTCAGCAGAAGTTTGTGGTTATAGGAAAGTGGGTGCAGGAGGGAAGAGGAGCGATTGGTGGAATGATGATGTAAAGAGAGTAGTAAGGGAGAAAAAGTTAGCATATGAGAAGTTTTTACAAAGTAGAAGTGATGCAAGGAGGGAAGAGTATATGGAGAAAAAGAGAGAGGTTAAGAGAGTGGTGAAGCAATGTAAAAAGAGAGCAAATGAGAGAGTGGGTGAGATGTTATCAACAAATTTTGTTGAAAATAAGAAAAAGTTTTGGAGTGAGATTAACAAGTTAAGAAAGCCTAGAGAACAAATGGATTTGTCAGTTAAAAATAGGAGAGGAGAGTTATTAAATGGAGAGTTAGAGGTATTGGGAAGATGGAGGGAATATTTTGAGGAATTGTTAAATGTTGATGAAGATAGGGAAGCTGTGATTTCGTGTATAGGGCAAGGAGGAATAACATCTTGTAGGAGTGAGGAAGAGCCAATTGTGAGTGTGGGGGAAGTTCGTGAGGCAGTAGGTAAAATGAAAGGGGGTAAGGCAGCCGGGATTGATGGGATAAAGATAGAAATGTTAAAAGCAGGTGGGGATATAGTTTTGGAGTGGTTGGTGCAATTATTTAATAAATGTATGGAAGAGGGTAAGGTACCTAGGGATTGGCAGAGAGCATGCATAGTTCCTTTGTATAAAGGCAAAGGGGATAAAAGAGAGTGCAAAAATTATAGGGGGATAAGTCTGTTGAGTGTACCTGGTAAAGTGTATGGTAGAGTTATATTTGAAAGAATTAAGAGTAAGACGGAGAATAGGATAGCAGATGAACAAGGAGGCTTTAGGAAAGGTAGGGGGTGTGTGGACCAGGTGTTTACAGTGAAACATATAAGTGAACAGTATTTAGATAAGGCTAAAGAGGTCTTTGTGGCGTTTATGGATTTGGAAAAGGCGTATGACAGGGTGGATAGGGGGGCAATGTGGCAGATGTTGCAAGTGTATGGTGTAGGAGGTAGGTTACTGAAAGCAGTGAAGAGTTTTTACGAGGATAGTGAGGCTCAAGTTAGAGTATGTAGGAAAGAGGGAAATTTTTTCCCAGTAAAAGTAGGCCTTAGACAAGGATGTGTGATGTCACCGTGGTTGTTTAATATATTTATAGATGGGGTTGTAAGAGAAGTAAATGTGAGGGTCTTGGCAAGAGGCGTGGAGTTAAAAGATAAAAAATCACACACAAAGTGGGAGTTGTCACAGCTGCTCTTTGCTGATGACACTGTGCTCTTGGGAGATTCTGAAGAGAAGTTGCAGAGATTGGTGGATGAATTTGGTAGGGTGTGCAAAAGAAGAAAATTAAAGGTGAATACAGGAAAGAGTAAGGTTATGAGGATAACAAAAAGATTAGGTGATGAAAAATTGAATATCAGATTGGAGGGACAGAGTATGGAGGAGGTGAACGTATTCAGATATTTGGGAGTGGACGTGTCAGCGGATGGGTCTATGAAAGATGAGGTGAATCATAGAATTGATGAGGGAAAAAGAGTGAGTGGTGCACTTAGGAGTCTGTGGAGACAAAGAACTTTGACCTTGGAGGCAAAGAGGGGAATGTATGAGAGTATAGTTTTACCAACGCTCTTATATGGGTGTGAAGCATGGGTGATGAATGTTGCAGCGAGGAGAAGGCTGGAGGCAGTGGAGATGTCATGTCTGAGGGCAATGTGTGGTGTGAATATAATGCAGAGATTTCGTAGTTTGGAAGTTAGGAGGAGGTGCTATATATATATATATATATATATATATATATATATATATATATATATATATATATATATATATATATATACACACATATATATATATATACAGTGGACCCCCGCATAACGATATTAATCCGTGCATGAGAGCTCATTGTTATGCGAAATTATCGTTATGCGAATGAATTTTCCCCATAAGAAATAATGGAAATCAAATTAATCCATGCAAGACACCCCAAAGTATGAAAAAAAAACATTTTTACCAAATGAAATATTAATTTTAATACACACAAACTGAAAAAGGCATGCACAATTACATGACACTTACTTTTATTGAAGATCTGGTGATGATTGATGGGATGGGAGGAGGAGAGAGTCTTAGTGTTTAGAAGGGGAATCCCCTTCCATTAAGACTTGAGGTGTCAAGTCCTTTTCTGGGTTTACTTCCCTTCTTCTTTTAATGCCACTAGGACCAGCTTCAGAGTCACTGGACTTCTGTCGCACAACATATCTGTCCATAGTGGCCTGTACCTCTCGTTCCTTTATGACTTCCCTAAAGTGTTTCACAACATTGTCAGTGTAATAGTCACCAGCACGGCTTGCAATAGCTGTGTGAGGGTGATTTTCATCCATAAAGGTCTGCACTTTCAGCCTCATTGCACAGATTTCCTTAATCTTTGTAGTAGGCAATTTCTTCAATTTCTCTCTCCCCTCCTCCGTACCAGTTTCCTCAGGTCTGGCCTCTTGCTGTTGAAGTTGATCTAGCAGCTCATCAGTGGTTAGTTCTTCATTGTCCTCCTCCACCAAGTCTTCCACATCATCCCCACTAACCTCCAACCCCAAGGACTTTCCCAATGCCATAATGGATTCCTCAACTGGCATACTCCTCTCAGGGTTAGCCTCAAACCCTTCAAAATCCCTTTTGTCTACACATTCTGGCCACAGTTTCTTCCAAGCAGAGTTCAAGGTCCTCTTAGTCACTCCCTCCCAAGCCTTACCTATAAGGTTTACACAATTGAGGATATTAAAGTGATCTCTCCAAAACTCTCTTAGAGTCAGTTGAGTTTCTGAGGTCACTACAAAGCACCTTTCAAACAGAGCTTTTGTGTACAGTTTTTTGAAGTTTGCAATAACCTGCTGGTCCATGGGCTGCAGGAGAGGAGTGGTATTAGGAGGCAAAAACTTCACCTTAATGAAGCTCATGTCCCCATAAAGTCGCTCTGCCACGTCTGTAGGATGACCAGGGGCATTGTCTAACACCAGGAGGCACTTAAGGTCTAATTTCTTTTCAGTTAGGTAATCTTTCACATTGGGGGCAAATGCATGGTGTAACCAGTCATAGAAAAAGTCCCTAGTGACCCATGCCTTACTGTTTGCCCTCCACAGCACACACAAATTAGCCTTGAGGATATTCTTTTGCCTGAACGCTCTGGGAGTTTCAGAGTGATACACTAATAAAGGCTTCACTTTGCAATCACCACTAGCATTGGCACACATGAGAAGAGTAAGCCTGTCTTTCATAGGCTTATGTCCTGGGAGTGCCTTTTCCTCCTGAGTAATGTAGGTCCTGCTTGGCATTTTCTTCCAAAACAGGCCTGTTTCATCACAATTAAACACTTGTTCAGGTTTCAGTCCTTCACTGTCTATGTACTCCTTGAATTCCTGCACATATTTTTCAGCTGCTTTGTGGTCCGAACTGGCAGCCTCACCATGCCTTATCACACTATGTATGCCACTACGCTTCTTAAATCTCTCAAACCAACCTTTGCTGGCCTTAAATTCACTCACATCATCACTAGTTGCAGGCATTTTTTTAATTAAATCCTGATGCAACTTCCTAGACTTTTCACTTATGATCACTTGAGAGATGCTATCTCCTGCTATCTGTCACCATTTTCACATTTATCCACACCAATAAGAGTCTCTCAACATCTTCCATCACTTGCGATCTCTGTTTCGAAAACACAGTTAAACCTTTGGCAAGAACAGCTTCCTTGATTGCCTTTTTGTTGCCCACAATAGTAGCGATGGTTGATTGGGGTTTACTATACAACCTGGCCAGCTCGGAGACACGCACTCCACTTTCATACTTATCAATGATCTCTTTCTTCATCTCTATAGTAATTCTCACCCTTATTCCTGTAGGGTTGGCACTAGAAGCTTTCTTGGGGCCCATGGTCACTTATTTTGCAGATAAAATCACCAAAAAGGCTGTAATAATACGAAATGTTTCGATTGTATGCTTGGATGTTACCACGGAGGCTGGCTGGTAAACAATGCCACCGGTGGAACATGTGAGGCTGGCTAAGGCCGCCCATTAGACGCGTCTCGGACGAACAGCGTTGAGCGGGTTTTTTAGCGGTATGCGAGGCAAAATCTTAGCGATAAAATGTATCGGTATGCGGATTTAACGTTATGTAAGGCCAACGGTATACGGGGGTCCACTGTATATATATACATATACAGTGGTTCCTCGTTTTTCGTAATTAATCCGTTCCTGGAGGAGCTACTATAAACGAAATTTACGATTTGCGAATCAATTTTCCCCATAAGAAATAATGTAAATACAATTAATCTGTTCCTGACACCCAGAAGTATTAAAACAAAAAAATTTTTTACATGAAATATACATGTAATACATAAACAATACAATGGGAAATGATGAATGAAACATTAACAGCATAACACTTACCTTTATTGGAGATTCTTCTTAGTGTATGGGAGACTGGAGGAGGAGAGAGATTGGATTGTTTACAGTTTGGAAGGGGAATCCCCTTCCAGCAACACCTCAGGTACCAATTGCTTCTCTGGGGTTGCTTCTCTTCTCTGTTTCTTAATGCCACTAGGACCACCTTGAGAGTCACTCTAGTCCTGTCTCGCAAAGTAACTGTGGAGAGAGCTCTGTTTCTGGCGTCTCTTTAACACTTCCCTAAAATGGCCCAAGACTTAGTCATGGTACATACGTCTCGCCTTCTTTACCACAGGCTTGGCACTAGCTTTCTTTGGAGCCATGGTAGCTTATTTAGTACTTGCAAGCACTAAAATGAGTGGAATATTATGAAATATTTCGTAGGAGCACTTGAGGGGACCTTCACTCACTGGTAAACAATGCCAGACTGCCTGGGTAGGGAGGCCTCCTTGGCTCACACCGTGCGTACGCGTCCCAGACGAACTACTATTCGTGAGTCTGATTGGCGAAATTTACGATTGCCGAGAACTACGAAAAGCGAGGGACCACTGTATATATATACACCCACCCACCCATGTTTGGGGCGCTATGTGTAAGAATTGTATATATATATATATATATATATATATATATATATATATATATATATATATAGTATATATATATATATACATATATATATTATATATATATATATATATATATATATATATATATATATATATATATATATATATATATATATATATATATATATATTATATATATATATATATATATATATATATATATATATATATATATATATATATATATATATATATATATATATATATATATATATATATATATATATATACACATGTATATATATATGGAAGAGGAGCGATTGGTGGAATGATGATGTAAAGAGAGTAGTAAGGGAGAAAAAGTTAGCATATGAGAAGTTTATACAAAGTAGAAGTGATGCAAGGAGGGAAGAGTATATGGAGAAAAAGAGAGAGGTTAAGAGAGTGGTGAAGCAATGTAAAAAGAGAGCAAATGAGAGAGTGGGTGAGATGTTATTAACAAATTTTGTTGAAAATAAGAAAAAGTTTTGGAGTGAGATTAACAAGCCTAGAGAACAAATGGATTTGTCAGTTAAAAATAGGAGAGGAGAGTTATTAAATGGAGTGTTAGAGGTATTGGGAAGATGGATGGAATATTTTGAGGAATTGTTAAATGTTGATGAAGATAGGGAAGCTGTGATTTCGTGTATAGGGCAAGGAGGAATAACATCTTGTAGGAGTGAGGAAGAGCCAGTTGTGAGTGTGGGGGAAGTTCGTGAGGCAGTAGGTAAAATGAAAGGGGGTAAGGCAGCTGGGATTGATGGGATAAAGATAGAAATGTTAAAAGCAGGTGGGGATATAGTTTTGGAGTGGTTGGTGCAATTATTTAATAAATGTATGGAAGAGGGTAAGGTACCTAGGGATTGGCAGAGAGCATGCATAGTTCCTTTGTATAAAGGCAAAGGGGACAAAAGAGAGTGCAAAAATTATAGGGGGATAAGTCTGTTGAGTATACCTGGTAAAGTGTATGGTAGAGTTATTATTGAAAGAATTAAGAGTAAGACGGAGAATAGGATAGCAGATGAACAAGGAGGCTTTAGGAAAGGTAGGTGGTGTGTGGACCAGGTGTTTACAGTGAAACATATAAGTGAACAGTATTTAGATAAGGCTAAAGAGGTCTTTGTGGCATTTATGGATTTGGAAAAGGCATATGACAGGGTGGATAGGGGGGCAATGTGGCAGATATTGCAGGTGTATGGTGTAGGAGGTAGGTTACTGAAAGCAGTGAAGAGTTTTTACGAGGATAGTGAGGCTCAAGTTAGAGTATGTACGAAAGAGGGAAATTATTTCCCAGTAAAAGTAGGCCTTAGACAAGGATGTGTGATGTCACCGTAGTTGTTTATTATATTTATAGATGGGGTTGTAAGAGAAGTAAATGCGAGGGTCTTGGCAAGAGGCGTGGAGTTAAAAGATAAAGAATCACACATAAAGTGGGAGTTATCACAGTTGCTCTTTGCTGATGGCACTGTGCTCTTGGGAGCTTCTGAAGAGAAGTTGCTGAGATTGGTGGATGAATTTGGTAGGGTGTGCAAAAGAAAAAATTAAAAGTGAATACAGGAAAGAGTAAGTTTATGAGGATAACATAAAGATTAGGTGATGAAAGATTGGATATCAGATTGGAGGGAGAGAGTATGGAGGAGGTGAATGTATTCAGATATTTTGGAGTGGACATGTCAGTGGATGGGTCTATGAAAGATGAGGTGAATCATAGAATTGATGAGGGGAAAAGGGTGAGTGGTGCACTTAGGAGTCTGTGGAGACAAAGAACTTTGTCCTTGGAGGCAAAGAGGGGAATGTATTATGAGAGTATAGTTTTACCAACGCTGTTATATGGATGTGAAGCATGGGTGATGAATGTTGCAGCGAGGAGAAGGCTGGAGGCAGTGGAGATGTCATGTCTTAGGGCAATGTATGGTGTGAATATAATGCAGAGAATTCGTAGTTTGGAAGTTAGGAGGAGATGTGGGATTACCAAAACTGTTGTCCAGAGGGCTGAGGAAGGGTTGTTGAGGTGGTTCGGACATGTAGAGAGAATGGAGCGAAACAGAGTGACTTCAAGAGTGTATCAGTCTGTAGTGGAAGGAAGGCGGGGTAGGGGTCGGCCTAGTAAAGGTTGGAGGGAGGGGGTAAAGGAGGTTTTGTGTGCGAGGGGCTTGGACTTCCAGCAGGCATGCATGAGCATGTTTGATAGGAGTGAATGGAGACAAATGGTTTTTAATACTTGACGTGCTGTTGGAGTGTGAGCAAAGTAACATTTATGAAGGGATTCAGGGAAACCGGCAGGCGGCCGGACTTGAGTCCTGGAGATGGGAAGTACAGTGCCTGCACTCTGAATGAGGGGTGTTAATGTTGCAGTTTAAAAACTGTAGTGTAAAGCACCCTTCTGGCAAGACAGTGATGGAGTGAATGATGGTGAAAGTTTTTCTTTTTCGGGCCACCCTGCCTTGGTGGGAATCGTCCAGTGTGATAATAAAAAAAAATATATACAGTGGACCCCCGCATAGCGACTTTAATCCGTGCAAGAGGGCTCATTGTTATGCGAAATGATCGGTATGCGAATGAATTTTCCCCATAAGAAATAATGGAAATCAAATTAATCCGTGCAAGACACCCAAAAGTATGAAAAAAAAATTTTTACCACATGAAATATACATTTTCCTACACACAAAGAGAAGGATACATGCACAATAGTAGAGTAGTACATGCACAATATATATTGTGCATGTACTACTCTACTAAATGAAGAATAAATGACACTTACCTTTATTGAAGATGCAGCAATGACTGATGAGACACTGTGTCCTGGGAGTGCCTTTTCCTCCTGAGTACTGTAGGTCCTGTTTGGCATTTTCTTCCAGAACAGGCCTTATCACACTGTGTATGCCACTACGATTCTTAAATCTCTCAAACCAACCTTTGCTGGCTTTAAATTCACCAATATGAGCACTAGTTCCAGGCATTTTTCCCTGTTCACCTGGGTGTTAGTCGACTGGTGTGGGTTGCATCCTGGGAGACAAGATTAAGGACCCCAATGGAAATAAGTTAGACAGTCTTCGATGACACTGACTTTTTTGGGTTATCCTGGGTGGCAAATCCTCTGGGGTTAATTCTTTCTTGGTATTCTCAATAAGCCACACCAACAACGGTGCTACAGCAGCAGCAGCAGCAGCTGACAGTGCTACAGCAGCAGCAGATGATGCTACAGCAGCAGCAGACGATACTACAGCAGCAGCAGACGGTACTACAGCAGCAGCAGACGGTACTACAGCAGCAGCAGCAGCAGCTGACAGCAGCTGACAGTGCTACAGCAGCAGCAGACAATGCTACAGCAGCAGCAGCAGACAATGCTACAGCAGCAGCAGACGGTACTACAGCAGCAGCAGCAGCTGACGGTGGTACAACAGCAGCAGCAGCTGACAGTGCTACAGCAGCAGCAGACGATGCTACAGCAGCAGCAGACGATGCTACAGCAGCAGCAGATGGTACTACAGCAGCAGCAGCAGCTGACGGTGGTACAGCAGCAGCAGCAGCTGTACCACCAATAGTAGCGATGGTTAATTGGGGTTTATTATGCAACCTGGCCAGCTCGGAGACACGCACTCCACTTTCATACTTATCAATGATCTTTTTCTTCATCTCTATAGTAATTCTCACCCTTATTGCTGTAGGGTTGGCACTAGAAGCTTTCTTGGGGCCCATGGTCACTTATTTTGCAGATAAAATCACCAAAAACACTGTAATAATACGAAATGTTCCGATTGTATGCTTGGATGTTACCGCGGAGGCTGGCTTGTAAACAATGCCACCGGCGGAACATGTGAGGCTGGCTAAGGGCGCACATTGGACGCATCTCGGACGAAGAGTGGTGAGCGGGTTTTTGAGCGGTATGCGAGGCAAAATTTTTGCGATAAAAGCGAGCGGTATGCGGATTGAACGTTATGTGATGCGTACGGTATGCGGGGGTCCACTGTATATATTTAGGGGTTAACGGACTTTAATCTCTCTTCATACGGAAGATTTCTAATGCAATGAATTAATTTTGTCATTCGTCGCTGAATGTTTTCTAACAAATTTATATCCATTCTGCAATATGGAGATCAGAACTGAGCTGCAGAATCTAGGTTAGGCCTTACTAATGATGTATAAATCTGAAGTATAACCATTGGACTTCTGTTGCTAACACTTTCTTGATATAAATCCAAGCAATTTATTTGCCTTATTACGCACGCTTAGGCACTGCTGTCTTGGTTTAAGGTTGCTGCTCACCATAACCCCCAAATCCTTTTTGCATTCTGTACTGCTAAGTTCAACATTATTAAGCTGGTAGGTGCCAGGGTTATGAACATTTCTGAGCTTTAGAACTTTACATTTATCTACATTGAACTGCATCTGCCATTTTTCTGACCACGAATTGAGTTTGTCTAAATCCTCCTGAAGTTCCGAGACATCAGCGTCTGAATCAATTATCCTACCTGTCTTCGCATTATCAGCAAATTTGCTTGCATCACTAGTAATTCCCTCATCAATGTCATTTATATATACAGTGGTCCCTCATTTATCATCGTTAATCTGTTCCTGGAAGTGCGACGATTATTGAAATAGACGATTTTTTAATAAATTTTCCCCATAAGAAATAATGTAAATACAATTAATCTGTTCCTGACACCCAGAAGTATTAAAATAAAAATTTTTTTTTCATGAAATATAGATGTAGTACATAAACAATAAAATGGGACATGATGAATGAAACATTAACAGCATAACACTTACCTTTATTGGTGATTCTTCTTAGTGTATGGAAGACTGGAGGAGGAGACAGATTGGATTACTGTTTGGAATCAGTGGAGATCTGTCTCACAAAAAAAAGTGTCCATAGAGCTCTGTTTCTAGTGTCTCTTTAAAATGGGCCAAGACTCTGTCACTGTACAAGTTGCTGATACGGCTTGCAACAACCTTCTCATGGTGATGTTTCTCCATAAATCTTTCCATCCTAACCCACATTTCAAAAATCTCCTTAATTTCTGAAGAAGGAACCTTCTTCCATCTCTCTTCCTCCTCCTCTGCAGCAAGATTCTGAGCTGTGATCTGTTGCTGTTTCTGCTGAAACTCTTGCAGCTCCTCAGTGGTTAGCTCTTCGTTGTGGTCCTCCACCAATTCTTCCACATCCTCCAAACTCAAATCTAACCCCATGGAACTCCCCAGTGCCACAATAGAGTTCACAACTGACATAGGCTCATCAGGGTCAGCCACAAACACTTCAAAATCTCTCTTGTGGACACAATCTGGCCACAATTTTCTCCAAGCAAAGTTCAAAGTCCTGGTAGTCACTCCCTCCCAAGCCTTACCTATAAGGCTTATGCAGTGGAGGATACTGAAGTGTTCTTTCCAAAAATCTCTTAGGGTCAAGTGAGTGTCTGAGGTCACATTAAAGCACCTATGAAACATTGCTTTGGTGTAGAGTTTTTTAAAGTTTGAAATGACCTGCTGGTCCATGGGCTGGAGGAAAGGAGTGGCATTCGGGGGCAAGAACTTTACTGTGATGAACCCAAACTCCTCCAGAATTAGGTCATCCAAGTTTGGAGGATGAGCAGGTGCATTGTCCATTACTAGGAGGCACCTGAGATTCAATTTCTTTTCCTGGAGGTAATTCTTCACACTATGGCCAAACTCTTCATTGAACCACTCGACGAAAATTTCCCTTGTGACCCATGTCTTATTATTAGATCTCCAAAACACACACAATTTACTCTTCATAACATTGTTTTTCCTGAACACTCTGGAATTTTTAGAATAGTACACTAGTAACGGCTTCACTTTGAAATCCCCACTAGCATTAGCACAGAACATTAGCGTCAGCCTGTCTTTCATAGGCTTGTGTCCTGGCAGCCCCTTTTCCTGCTGAGTAATGTAGGTCCTCTTTGGCATTTTCTTCCAAAAGAGGCCTGTTTCGTCACAATTGAACACTTGTTCAGGTTTCAGTCCTTCAGCCTCTATGTACTCCTTGAATTTACTTATGAATTTTGTAGCTGCAATTTTGTCTGAACTGGCAGCCTCACCATGCCTTATCACACTGTGTATGCCTCTACGCTTCTTAAATCTCTCAGACCAACCTTTGCTGGCCTTAAATTCACAATTATTAGTACTCGTTGCAAGCAATTTTTTTACCAGATTGTCATGCAACTGCCTAGCCTTTTCACAAATAATCGACATCATAATACTATCTCCTGCTTATTGTTTCTCGTTTATCCACACCAATAATAACTTCTCAACATCTTCGAGTACTGATGATCTCATTTTTGTCAGCATATTTACCGCTTTGCAACAACAGCTTCCTTGGTTTCCTTTTTCTTGGCCATGATGGAAGATATTGTTATTGGGATTTGTTATACATCCTGGCCAGTTCGGCCACACATACACCATTTTCATATTGTTCAATGATGTGTTTCTTAAATTCACTCATATTTCTCACCTTCTTTACCAAAGGCTTGGCACTAGGAGCTTTCTTTGGAGCCATGGTAGCTTATTTAGAAGTTGCAAGCACTAAAATGAATGGAATATTATGAAATATTTCGTATGAACAAGTGAGGGGACTGTTGCTCACTGGTAAACAATGGAACACTGGCTGGGAAGGGAGGCTGAGGTGGCTCAGAGCCGTGAGTATGCATCCAGGATGAAGGACAATTAGCGAGTCATCCGACCATTTGCAAGCCAATGTTTGGATGAAAATAACACGACGATTTCCAAAAAGGACAACTATCGAGCCTAAGGATTATCGAGGGACCACTGTATTATAAACAACAGTGGGCCTTAAACTGATCCCTGTGGAATGCCACTTGTTATAGATCCCCACTCAGATTTAACCCCATTCATGCACACTCTCTGCTTCCTATTATTGAGCCATGACTCGATCCATGACAGCACTTTTCTCCCAGTGCCATGAGCTGCTACTTTCTTTAACAGTCTCTGGTGCGGCATTCTGTCAAAAGCCTTACTAAAATCTAAATAAACAATATCAAATTCTTTATCCTGATCAACGTCTTCAAAAGCCGTACTGAAGAAAGTTAAGAAATTAGGCAGGAATGTTGAGTATCATTAATCAAATTTTGCCTATCGAGATGGCTGCTTATATAATTGACTCTAGTAATTTGCCTACAATTGAGGTTAGGCTTATTGGGCGGTAATTTGATGGTAACGACTTCTCCCCTGCTTTAAAAATAGGAATTTCATTAGCCATCTTCCACATATCAGACACTACACCTGTCTGAAAAGATAAATTAAAAGTATTAGTTTAAGGTTCACAGAGTACCATTTTGCATTCCTTAAGAACCCTTGAAAAAAGCTCATCAGGATTCGGCAATTTATTTTTCTTCAAAGTGTCTATCTGTTTGATGACCATTTTGCTAGTGACTGTGATATTACATAATTTATCTTCTACAGGCCCACTAAAAAACCTAATTATTGGGACATTATTAGTGTCTTCCTGAGTGAAAACGGAGAGAAAATAATTATTAAAAATAGAGCACATTTCATTCTCTGTCAGTATGAACTCCATAGTTATTTTTAAGAGGATTTATCTTATCTCTAATTTTTGCTCTATATGCCTGGAAAAAAACTTTTAGGGTTATAGTAAGTAAGTAAGTAAGTTTATTCAGGTATACACAAATACAGTTACATAGAATTATCATACATAGCAGCATATGTGTAGAGAACCTAGGATAACCCAAAAAAGTCAGACAGAGTGACTTATTTCCATTGGGGTCCTTTTACCTTATTATTATAATATAAAGGTTATAATATTTTCTTATTATTCTACAATGAAGATAACATCTTATTATCATACTAAAAAGACTATCTACTACACGAGGGTCATTAAGACTATCTACAATATGAGGGTCATTACTAGGAATAAGGTAAAATTTACACGTATGTTAGCTAAAAAATAGAAAATCATTCCCCTCCCTTTCTGTAGCTACATTCATCAGACACCTTTCGGCACTCTTCTTGAACTGGTTCATGCTATGACTGGCTTTGACATGTGCGGGTAGTCTGTTCCATTCCTTTATTGCTGTACAATAAATGGTGTTTGACGCCTGGCCAATGACTGTGGGTACTACAAAGTTGTGCTCTCTCCCCCTAGTACTGTGATTGCTTTGGTTCCCAACCTTGACAAAATTGACAGCAAGATACGTATTCGGGACACTGTTTGTGAGCAATTTTATAAACATGATTTAGCTTCAGTTGTTTTACTCTGTCTTCAACATTCAGCATATCCAACTGCTGTAATTCATCCTGGCCTACATGTTCTCTTGGTCCCAGCCCCAGGATGAATCTTACGATTTTGTTCTGGGTGATTTGCAGTCTATCTTTCAGTTTTTTTGTCAAGGCAGAGTACCATGAAGAGCAAGCGTAATCCATATGGCATTGTATAAGGGCTAGACATAGGGTCCTGCGAGCCTCAGTAGGTAGACACTGTGCTTGTCTATACAGGAACTTCAGTCTGGCATTCCCTTTCTTTACTACACTGTTCCCTATCAATTCTCCTGACATGCATGGGTCAAAGGGGATTCCCAGATATTTTACTGATGATTTCAAATCCCTAGCAACTTTAATTTCATAGTCCCATTTAGCTTTTCTTATCCTCTTTTTAGCATCCCTCTTAATGTAAATATACTGATTCATAAGAAGAACCTCACTTCTTTTGATACACCTATAAATTCCTTTATTTTTCCCTAAAAGATATTTTAGCCTATTATTCATCCATTTTGGGTCATTTCTATTCGATGTAATTTCTTTATACGGGATAAATGTTCTTTGGACAGCATGTATAGTGTTCAGAAAACTGTCATATTGATAGCTCTCTTCGTTACCCCAGTCCACAGATGACAAGTGTTCTCTAAGCCCAATGTAATCTGCTAAGCAAAAATCTGGGACCATTACTGAGTTATCCCTACTATCCTACTTTCATTTAGTGCTATAGGTAATTTATTTATGATCACTTGTGCCGAGTTCCTCTGCAATTTCTAAATTATTAACAAGGGTTTCCTTGTTTGCCATAACCAAATCAAGCAGGTTATTTCTCCTTGTAGGTTCTGTCACAAGCTGCTTCAAAAAACAATCCTGAACTACTTCTAAGAAATCATTAGATTCTAACTTCCCAGTCACGAAATTCCAATCAATCTAACTAAAGTTGAAGTTCCCTGGAATTACTACATTATTTTGCATTGTGGCCTTAGCAAGTTTCACCCATAGTAGTCTCCCTTTGTCCCTATCTAGGTTTGGGGGACAGTATATCACACTTAAAATCAATTTTCATGCTCTTATGAAAATTCTATCCAAGGAGACTCTGTATGTGTTATTTCAGATTTTATACCCGTTTTTATGCAACACTTCAAGCAATCTCGGACATACAGTGCCACCCCACCCCCTTTCTCGATACTTCTGTCTACTTGGAACAATTTAAAACCCTGAGATTAATCCGTTTCAGGCCCCAAAATGTATACTTACAAAAGCACCTACAAATATGCACTTACGTAATTGTTCAAGTTCGGAGCTGTTTGTGTGCTGAGGTACCACTGTAGTCACAAACACAATGACAGATAAACATGTTCACCTACCTTAGTCACATACTTTTGTCTAGAAATATATACAGTACAGTGGACCCCCGGTTAACGATATTTTTTCATTCCAGAAGTATGTTCAGGTGCCAGTACTGACCGAATTTGTTCCCATAAGGAATATTGTGAAGTAGATTAGTCCATTTCAGACCCCCAAACATACACATACAAATGCACTTACATAAATACACTTACGTAATTGGTCGCATTGGGAGGTGATCGTTAAGCGGGGGTCCACTGTACATAGTACAGTGGACCCTTGGTTATTGGCCGTAATCCGTTCCAGAAGCTTGGCAAAAAATCAAAATAATATTTCCCATAAGAATTAATGCAAATACAATTAATCCATTCCAAACACCTTTATTGATGACTATTGTTGGCTTCTAGAAGATAGGGAGGAGGAGAGAGGGAGGATTTATTGTTTGGAAGGGGAATTCCCCTCCATTAGGGCTTCAGGTAGCAAAGCCCTCTCTGGGGTTACTTCTCTTCTTTGTCTATTAATGCCGCTAGGACCAACTTAAGAGTCACTGGACCCCTGTTGCACAAAATAACTGTCCAGAGAGGTTTGTTTCTGGCATCTCTCTAAGATTTCCCTGAAGTGGGACAAGGTTTTGTCACTGAACATGTTGCAGATATGGCTTGTTTCAGCTTGGTCAGGGTGGTATTTCTTGACATAACTTTTCAACTAATTCCACTTTGCAGACATGTCCTTAATCGCTGAAGAAGGTGCCTTCTCCTCCTCTCTCTTCCTCCTTCTCTGAAGCAATTTCCTCAGCTGTGGTCTGTTGCTCTTCCAGATGAAGCTTTTGCAGCTCTTCATTGATTATTTTTTGCCTGTGGTCCTCCACCAATTTTTCCACATCCTCATCACTGACCTCCAACCCCATGGACTTTCCCAATGTCAAAATAAATTCCACAACAGGCGTAGGGTCATCACGGTCAGCCTCAAACCCTTCAAAATCCCTCTCTGGCCACAATTTTCTCCAAGCAGTGGAGGATGCTGAAGTGATTCCTCCAGAACTCATTGTACTCAACACAATAACTGCACTAAAGTTTTTATTATAATATTGTTTACCATTCTGGTTTATGTGACGGCCTCCTGCCAAACTAGTGTTTAGATTGTTAAGCTGCTGGCCTGCAGTACCACAGGTACATCATCAAACCCAATATGGGGACTGCTGAGCTTGCCTTACAGGCTGTATTCACCAGACCACCTTATGGTACACATCTACTGGCCTTATAGAGAGTATTCACCAGACTACCTCACGGGGAACATTTGAAGGTGATGTCTACTGACTCACTGCTGACTTCGGTCATCTGCGGGCCTCCTGGCTGCAGTTTTATTAGTCACTCAGATCCCTGTGGACTTAAGTTACCTGTGGGTCTCTGGTTGTAGTTTTACTGGCCAGTTTTGCGGACTTCAACCTGCGGGGCCTTGGTGAACTTTTCTGGCCTCCGGCTGATCTACCGGCATATATTGTTTGGCTGTCCTCTGAGGAAAAAGACTATGCGGATGACTCAGCCGAGAAAGTGTGATGACAGAGACAAGGGTGTCATGTGGACACAGTAGAGATGATGTGCGTGATGCAGAGACAAGGGTGTCATGTGGACACAGTAGAGATGGGGCGTGTGACACAGAGATAAGGGTGTCGTGTTACATGGAGAGAAGGAGCGTCATAACACAGACAAAGGTGTCATGTGATATGGTAGAGAAGGAGCATCATAACACAGACAAGGGTGTTGTGTGACATGGTAGAGAAAGTGCTATAATACTGAGAGAAGGAAGTGTAGTATAACTCCGTGGAACTAGTGTTATACGACTGAGTGTGCCAGAGTAGTGTCAGGAATGTTGTACCCTGTGTGGTAGGGTCATGACGATTTGAATATAGTTTACTTTAGGATTTATATATATATCTCTGTACAAATGTTAATTATAATTTATTATTGTAGCATATATATGTACCAAAGATAATAGGTTTTTATCAGATATTATTATTATATTAAATATTATTTATTATTGTAGAATACCTCTTGACCAAAGATTGTTTTTATATAAAGTAATATTAAAGATGATAAATTGTTTTATGTTTATTCAGTATTCTGAACTCTCATATTACCACACTAGTATAAGGCCAACTAGTGTTTTTTGTAATATAGTTTACAACAACAAACATGCACAAATATTGTATACAGTGGGCCCTCGACCAACGATGGCATCGATTAACGATAAATCCGACCAGCGATTCATTTTAACGCCAAAATTTTGCCTTGGCTAGCGCTAAAAAACTCGACCAATGCTATTCGTTCTGTCTGAGACGTGTCCACTTCTGGCCAGTGTTTACAAGCCAGCCAGCCACCGTGGTCACTTCCAAGCATACAATCGGAACATTTCATATTATCACAGCCTTTTTAGTGATTGCACCTGCAAAATAAGTCACCATGGGCCCCAAGAAAGCTTCTAGTGCCACCCTAAAGGAAAAAGAGTGAGAATTACTATGGATATGAAGAAAGAGATCATTGCTAAGTATGAAAGTGGAGTGTGTGTCTCCGAGCTGGCCAGGTTGTACACAAAACCCCAATCAACAATCGCTACTATTGTGGCCAAGAAAACGGCAATCAAGGAAGCTGTTCTTGCCAAAGGTGCAACTATGTTTTCGAAACTGAGATCGCAAGTGATAGAAGATGTTGAGAGACTGTTATTGGTGTGGATAAACGAAAAACAGATAGCAGGAGATAGCATCTCTCAAGCGATCATATGTGAAAAGGCTTGGAAGTTGCATGAGGATTTAATTAGAAAAATGCCATCAACTAGTGGTGATGTGAGTGAATTTAAGGTCAGCAAAGGTTGGTTTGAGAGATTTAAGAATCCTAGTGGCATACATAGTGTGATGAGGCATGGTGAGGCTGCCAGTTTGGACCAAAAAGCAGCTGAAAAATATGTGCAGGAATTCAAGGAGTACATAGACAGTGAAGAATTGAAACCTGAACAAGTGTTTAATTGTGACACTGACAATGTTGTGAAACACTTTAGGAATGTCATAAAGGAACGGGAGGTACAGGCCTCTATGGACAGATATGTTGTGTGACAGAGGTCCAGTGACTCTCAAGCTGGTCCTAGTGGCATTAAAAGAAGAAGGGAAGTAACCCCGAAAAAGGACTTGCCACCTCAAGTCCTAATGGAAGGGGATTCCTCTTCTAAACACTAACACCATCAACACTCTTCCCTCCTCCCATCCCATCAATCATCACCACATCTTCAATAAAGGTAAGTGTCATGTAACTGTGCATGTCTTCTTCAGTTTGTGTGTATTAAAATTAATATTTTATGCGGGAAATTTTTTTTTTCAATACTTATGGGTGTCTTGCACGGAGTAATTTGATTTCCATTATTTCTTATAGGGAAAATTAACACGACTAACGATAATTTTGATTAATGATGAGCTCTCAGGAACTGATTAATATTGCTGGTCGAGGGTCCACTGTATTACCTGGAGTTTACCTGGAGAGAGTTTCGGGGGTCAACGCCCCCGCGGCCCGGTCTGTGACCAGGCCTCCTGGTGGATCAGCGCCTGATCAACCAGGCTGTTGCTGCTGGCTGCACGCAAACCAACGTACGAGCCACAGCCCGGCTGATCAGGAACTGACTTTAGGTGCTTGTCCAGTGCCAGCTTGAAGACTGCCAGGGGTCTGTTGGTAATCCCCCTTATGTGTGCTGGGAGGCAGTTGAACAGTCTCGGGCCCCTGACACTTATTGTATGGTCTCTTAACGTGCTAGTGACACCCCTGCTTTTCATTGGGGGGATGGTGCATCGTCTTCCAAGTCTTTTGCTTTCGTAGTGAGTGATTTTCGTGTGCAAGTTCGGTACTAGTCCCTCTAGGATTTTCGAGGTGTATATAATCATGTATCTCTCCCTCCTGCGTTCCAGGGAATACAGGTTTAGAAACCTCAAGCGCTCCCAGTAATTGAGGTGTTTTATCTCCGTTATCTCCGTTAATGTTCTCTTATATATTTACATATGTACAGTCACTGGACATGTTTCTAGAACTGCTGCAGTCTGTGGAAGTATCATGCACAGTGGTATCTTACATTCCTCGCACATAAACTGAGTGTGTCTTTGTTGCCATCGTTTTGTTTGTGTGCACAGACAACACATCTCTTCTGAGCCCATTTCTTCTTAGTTGCAGGAAGTTGTATTAGGAAGTGATCACCTTCCTGCCTCAAATGTTTGGGTAATTCCTGATCAGTTCGTGGACGGTTTTGTATAGAAGGTGTTGTTACCTGGTACTTGAATGTTAGTTGTCCAACGACAGATAAACAAACTTCACGATATGGTAGTCTGTTGCCGGTCTTTATTTGGTACATATTATATGCATTGAGCATTGAAATGTCCATGAGCTGGAAGAAAAGTTTCATGTACCACTTGTAACTCTTATGAACTCAATCGACAGAGCCAATCTGCACATCACAGTTGTCAACCAAACACGTTTTCTGTATAATCAGTCACTGTTGGTGGTTTTAGAATATGTTTATTAGTCACTTTCCTCCTTGCCCCTGTCTTTCATTACATTATGGTGAATGGATGTCATCAGTGTGACATCTCCTTTGTCATGCCACTTTAATGGCATTATGTCATTGCAGCAAACACCTGCACTTCACCACTATGAGTGCCTGTGGTGAACCTGGGAATATGTTGATGTTTAGAAAGCAATGTGCCACACACTTCTGTCATGTTAACTCACAAGAACTCGCTGAGAAAGGGGCTTGTGCACCAGTTATCAGTATATAATGTATGCCCCTTACCTTCATTGTTCTCTCTACATCACCTGAGATACCCATTAACATACTGGTATCTTTCAATGTTTTACTTCCCATGTCGACAATTATGTCCAATACCAGGCCACTTTCACAGTCACAGAGTACAAGCAGTTTTATATCAAAGCATTTCTTCTTGCTCGGTATATACTGCTTGAACGACAATCTGCCTTTTGAACAAAATCAAAGACTTATCAGTTACAAGATTCTTGAATGGATTAAAGTACATGTTGAACTTTTGTTTCAGATGCATAAAAACATTTCTAATCTTGTATAACCTGTCATTTCTGTCATGCCTTGTTGTGTCAGAGAAGTGCAACATACATAACAGTAAGATAAATCTGTTCACTGGGATGATTTCACTGAAGTCTGGGGTAGAAATTAGCCGATCTCTGGACAAGTATGTTTTTATATTATGCTTTTAGACATGAGGCATAAGTATTATTGTTGCAAAAAAAAAAATACATTTCAGCCACAGTTGTCTCTTTCCACCGGTGTAGTCTTGACTGTGGTGATGTGATTCTATTTGTCATGGTGTAATCAAAATATCAGAATACTTTCCCTGACAATATTTTTCATCAAGGGCTAGTCAAATAATAGTTCAAAGAATTCTAATTCATTTGCAGTGTTTCCAAGGGAACAAACTGGCAGGATTCCACTTCAAGTGTCATCAAACTGATGGGGATTGGGAACAAACTTGGGATTGTGCTGCCAATCCCAGATGCAGTTTGCCAGTGGATACAGCACACCATAAGCTGGTTGTGGTTGTAGTTTTGGTTGTGGTGTGAGGGGTGGATGATGCTCCACTTTGTCCTGGATCTGATGATTCAGCCGCGTGGGTCCCAACCTGGGCTGTTGCATCATACTGCGTGGCCGTGGCACCACCTCCGCCACTATCACCACCACCTACTGATGCCTGTGATCTATCCATACACAATTTGTGATTTATCTTGAAGATCTTTACAGATAAACATTTAAAAGGGACAATTTTATTTAGTGAAACATGTGACAATAGATCAAAAATTATTTTAGTTCAGTATGTTGTGTTGGTAATGGCGGAATATTTTACTGTACTCAATTATGTTTCTATTGCAGAAGTATTTTGTTGAAGACTACCAGGTTGTTTCTTGCCAGATACTACATCATCAATACTTCAAGAAGCACCAGTGTAAGTGTCTTGAACAACAACTGATATTGCAGAAGTATTTTGCAGAAGACTACCAGGTTGTTTCTTGCCAGACACTACATCATCAATACTTCAAGAAGCACCAGAGTAAGTGTCTTGAACAACAACTGATATTGCAGAAGTATTTTGCAGAAGACTACCAGGTTGTATCTAGCCAGACTCTATATCTTCTGTACTTCAAGAAAGGCAGCATCTGTTATTCTTGTGTATTTTTAACTAGCTAAGCATTGCTAATTAAACAATTTTGCTTTTCATTTTGGGAATTCTATCTAAAAATGAATGGCAATTAATTCTTTGAGAGTCCATTTTGTAGTTCTATGACTTTTAAGCCAGGGGCCAAGCTGTAGTACTACATCATGAGCTCAGCTTACTCAGATAAGCCGTGAGTGGTAAATTTGGGCCTAAATATGAGAGAATGCATCAATATGGTAAGTGTGCACCATATAAAACAAATCCTGCAGCACACAGTGCATAATGAGAAAAAAACACTATTTTTGGATTAAAACAGCAAATTTTCAGTGTATTTTCATATGGTTTTTATGGTAGCATTCACTGTTTCTTGATCTCATTTGATAGAATTGAAGATGTATTACAGAAATAATTTTGTTAGGTTTTAGTACTGAAAATAGCCTGAAATTGAGTTCAGAGTAACAAAAATATTCTATTTTTGCAAATGTTAGAGGAAAAACAAATTGCATCACGTGTCCAATGTATGCCAGACGGTGGGTCAAATGTGCATTCCTGAATGTGCTGATATTATTTATACAATACAGTGGACCCCCGCACAACGATCACCTCCAAATGCGACCAATTATGTAAGTGTATTTATGTAAGTGTGTTTGTACGTGTATGTTTGGGGGTCTGAAATTGACTAATCTACTTCACAATATTCCTTATGGGAAAAAATTCGGCCACTACTGGCACCTGAACATACTACTGGAATGAAAAAAGTTCGTTAACCGGGGGTCCACTGTATTACAATATTGCATAACAGTAATTTTTTTTGTGTGTGTGAATAAAAATTATCTGTGAATAAAAACTCAAAATCAAATTCATCTGTAAAGCCTGGAAATGTAACTAATAAATAGTGGAAATGTTAGTTTAGCACCAGGAATGCCTGCATTGGAACACATAGGATTTTTTCATAAAGAAAACTATGTGTTCAGTGTCCAAAATAATTAAAAAATTTCATGAAATAGACATGTGAGTACATAAGAAAGGTTAACTATACCACTGTTGTATGACTAAAATATTTTAAATGAAATACCTTCATTTAAAAAATATGGAAAAACATAAAGAACATAAATCAAATCAATGTGCTGAGTGTCTGAAATGTTTTAGTGAAAAAAAAAGTCTTGTGAGACATATGAGAGTACATACAGGAGAGAAACCATATCAATGTTCAGAGTGTCTGAAATGTTTTAGTGATAAAAAAAGTCTTGTGAGACATATGAGAGTACATACAGGAGAGAAACCATATCAATGTTCGGAGTGTCTGAAAGGTTTTAGTCAAAAAAACATTCTTGTGACACATATGAGAGTACATACAGGAGAGAAACCATATGAATGTTCAGAGTGTCTGAAATGTTTTAGTCAAAAAAACATACTTGTGACACATATGAGAGTACATACAGGAGACAAACCATATCAATGTTCAGAGTGTCTGAAATGTTTTAGTAAAAAAAACATACTTGTGACACATATGAGAGTACATACAGGAGAGAAACTATATCAATGTTCAGAGTGTCTGAAATGTTTTATTGAAAAAAACAGACTTGTGAAACATATGAGAGTACATACAGGAGAGAAACTATATCGATGTTCAGAGTGTCTGAAATGTTTTAGTCAAAAAAGCAGTCTTGTTAAACATGTGAGAGTACATACAGGAGAGAAACCATATCAGTGTTCAGAGTGTCTGAAATGTTTTAGTCAAAAAAGTAGTATTGTGGTGCATATGAGAGTACATACAGGAGAGAAACCATACAAATGTTCAGAGTGTCAGAAATGTTTTATTGAAAAAAGCAAACTTGTGAAACATATGAGAGTACATACAGGAGAGAAACCATATCAATGTTCAGAGTGTCTGAAATGTTTTAGTCAAAAAAGCAAACTTGTGACACATATGAGAGTACATACAGGAGAGAAACCATACAAATGTTCAGAGTGTCAGAAATGTTTTATTGAAAAAAGCAAACTTGTGACACATATGAGAGAACATACATGAGAGAAACCATATCAATGTTCGGAGTGTCTGAAAGGTTTTAGTCAAAAAAACATTCTTTTGACACATATGAGAGTACATATAGGAGAGAAACCATATCAATGTTCAGAGTGTCTGAAAGGTTTTATTGAAAAAAGAAGTCTTGTGACACATGTGAGTGTACATACAGGAGATAAACCATATCAATGTTCGGAGTGTCTGAAATGTTTTAGTCAAAAAAGATATCTTGTGAAACATGTGAGAGTACATACAGGATATAAACCATATCAATGTTCAGAGTGTCTGAAATGTTTTAGTCAAAAAAGCAGTCTTGTGACACACATGAGAGTGCATACAGGAGAGAAACTATATGAATGTTCACAGTGTCTGAAATGTTTTATTGAAAAAAGCAGTCTTGTGACACATATGTGAGTACATATGGGAAATAAACCATATCAATGTACTGTCTGAAATGTTTTAGTGAAAATGCAATCTTGTGAGACATATGCGAGTACATACAGGAGATAAACTATATCAATGTGCTAAGGGTCTCATATGTTTTAGCGTAAAAGGTCATCTTGTGAGACATTCACAAGTACATTCCGGAGATAGAACATGTTAATGTTAATGTTTCAGGAATATTTTAGCTATAAACTCATGAGAATATATAAAAGGGATATACCATAACAGTGTTGAGAGTGCCTTTTCGAAGTCATTTTGCGTCAGGATAATATCAGATAGGTTCAAGTTTATGAAATTCTGTCTTAAAAAAAATTCATTTAGGTCTTCAACTCTGTCATACTGGGACTTGAGTAGCTCACTCATTTCCTTGCTGTCATCTGTGTAGCACCCATCTCGTTTAAGTAGGTGCTCAATATTGGATTTTGTTCTTGACATCGATTTGGCATAAAAGAAATATTTTGGGTTTCTTTCAATTTCATTTATGGCTTTTAGTTCTTCCCACATATCTTGACTCCTGTAAGACTCCTTTAGCTTAAATTCAATGTTTACTATTTCTGTGACCAGTGTCTCTATACGTATTACAGATATGTTGGCCTCTTTTAGCCACTCTGTTATTCTTTGCCTTTACTTGTATAGGGAGTGCCTTTCTCTTTCTAGTTTACATCTCCTTTTCCTTAAAGGAAATATAAAATGTAATAATTGGGAAGAACAAATGTAAATATGCTAAGAATATAAATTATAGTGTTCTTGCAGACATTTGTGTTCATTTTTATCAAATATTTATACAGGAGGGCCCCACTTATACGGCAGGTTAGGTTCCAGGCTACCGCCGTAAAGCGGAAATCGCCGTAAAGTGGAACACCCTTTTTTTCCACTTATAAATGCATACAAACACTAGATAACAAGTTTACACTAACATATATTAAGTTAGCAATAGAACCAGGCATCAAAAAACAATAAAAAAGTACAATACACACATAGTGCACTCATTACTTACCTTAAAATATTTATAGTCTTAATCTAGGGTGAGACAAGTAGTATTTATTGTAAGAAATCAAGTGTGGTACGTATGGTAATAGCCAGGCTACCTTACCAGGCCACCCCACCCACACATACTATTCTATGATATTTAAGCATCCCAGAGCGATAAAATGTATATACAGTTCACTCATTACTTACCTTAAAATATTTGTAGTCTTAATGTAGGGTCAGGAGTAAGTAAATGAGATAAAACGAATAAATGAGAGAGAGAAAGAATGAGTACATGAGAGGGGGCAGGCGCAGAGTTATGTAAACAAACCAGGCGAAGGTAAGTTTTGTAAACAAACGAAGTGTACACGTCTGGTTTGTGTACAAGTTACATTGTGTACAGGTTGTCTCTACATTGATACGGTAGAATTAGTAAAGAAGAACACTCCCATTCTCATGTAACATCATTTTGAGAAGAAATGAAGCTCTGAGTGAAGGCAATGGAAATAAGTCACACTGACTTTTTTGGGTTATCCTAGGTTCTCTACACGTATGTTGTTATGTATGATAATCTATGTAACTGTATTTGTGTATACCTGAATAAACTTACTTACATACATACGAAAGGAATAATTTTCTACAGTTACCCCCAGTAACACATTTTCTCTTATGTTAGATTAGAGAAAATGTTATTCTTGCCGTCACTTGTACAAGTTATGTGGCTCCCACATCTTATATTTATGTTTATTTATTCTATTGTGGGGTGTATTTATCATCTTTTTATGTTATGTATCGTGTTTATTATATAATTTAAAAAAAAATATCATGGATGGATTAATGAAAATGTGTATATTAACGTAATATACGACATTTAATGAGACTTGGTGAGTATTGTTATTATTATCATTTCTAATATGGCGTCACTTGTGCAAGTCGTCTGCTACCACATCTCACATTTATGTTTATTTATTCTACTGTGGGGTGTATTTATCTTATTTATATGTTATGCATCGTGTTTATTATATAATTTTGAAAAAAATATCATGGATGGATTAATGAAAATGTGTATATTAACGTAATATACGACATTTAAATGACTCGATGATTATTATTATCATTACTAATATGACGTCTGGAGACATAAGACACTTACCAATTTTAATGTGTACCTGCATGCCAGCACAGTATGTAAGTTTATTTAGGTACAGGTATACATAAGTATAATTATCAGAGTATATATAAAATATGAAATAACTTTTAAAAACATTTGAAATTTTGGAGTTTCCAGACAAAATGGAGAGACTTAGTGCTTACTGAGCTCATGGAGAATGTAAACAAACAGGGTGGGGCACGGTGACCGTATTAGAAAGTCAGGTGGGGGGAGCCGTATAGCGAGTTTTGGTCATAATTTGAAATGTCCGTATTAGCGGAATGCCATAAAGTGAAACGCCGTAAAGCGGGGCCTTCCTGTATAGGATTTTTTGTAAAAGTTTCAAGCATTTTATTATTGTCACATATTCTATTTTCAAATATTTTTCATAGATTTAATTTTTAGCATTTACTGATCTTTGTATAATCTTAACCCTTTCAGGGTTGGTGCCGTACTAATATGGCTTGCACGCCAGGGTTGGTGCTGTACTAATACACATAAATTCTAGCACCTTCAAATCTAGCGAGAGAAAGCTGGTAGGCCTACATATGAAAGAACAGGTCTATGTGGTTAGTGTGCACAGTCTAAAAAAATCCTGCAGCACACAGTGCATAATGAGAAAAAAAAAACTCTGACCGTGTTTTTGGTTTAAAACAGCGACTTTGCAGTGTATTTTCATATGCTATTTATGGTTGCATTCTAGTTTTCCTGGTCTCATTTTATAGAATGGAAGACATATTAGAGAAATTGAGATGAATTTGATTGGTTTCACAATGTTCGATTTTTTGCCAAAGTTCAAAAGTAAACAAATCATGCCATGCATCCAATACACATCAACTGGTGAGTCTAATGTTCTTTCACAAGTGTGCTGATATTATTTATACCATTTCTAAACTAATTCAGTAGTCTGCATAACAGTAAATCTAATATTTATTTGTGAGAATAAAAATTCAAAGTGGAAAGCAAAAGAAATGTAAAAGGGAGCTTGGGATGTGACTAATGAACAGAGGAAATGTTATTTTAGTGCCAGGAATGTCTGTCTTGTTTATTTTGTACCCTATTTGAAAATTGGCATCTTTTGAAATTTGTGTGAAATTGGCAAAATTGCCAATTTCTGACCACTTTACTGGATAGTTGAAATTGGTAAATGGGTGGTTTCTTGTATTCATTCCATAGACAAAATGGAGTTCTAGTGAAATAGTTATTATTTTTTTGACTGGAACATGGGAATTGGCTGGAAATAAGGCTCAAAGTGGGCAAAATCGCTGATGTGTAAACATCAAACATTGTCGAGACCGCTAACTTCATGAGAGCATAATTCCATATTTTTCCATCAAATTTCATACTTTTGGTGTCATTATTATCTGGAAAAGACTCTCTATCATTTCATAAGTTTTTTTTTTGAGGTGGTTCGGACAAGTAGAGAGAATGGAGCGAAACAGAATGACTTCAAGAGTGTATCAGTCTGTAGTGGAAGGAAGGCGGGGTAGGGGTTGGCCTAGGAAAGATTGGAGGGAGGGGGTAAAGGATGTTTTGTGTGTGAGGGGCTTGGACTTCCAGCAGGCATGCGTGAGCGTGTTTGATGGGAGTGAATGGAGACAAATGGTGTTTTTAATACTTGACGTGCTGTTGGAGTGTAAGCAAAGTAACATTTATGAAGGGGTTCAGGGAAACCTGCAGGCCGGACTTGAGTCCTGGAGATGGGAAGTACAGTGCCTGCAGTCTGAAGGAGGGGTGTTAATGTTGCAGTTTAAAAATTGTAGTGCAAAGCACCCTTCTGGCAAGACAGTGATGGAGTGAATGATGGTGAAAGTTTTTCTTTTTCGGGCCACCCTGCCTTGGTGGGAATAGGCCAGTGTGATAATAAAATAATTTTTTTTTTTTTTTTTTTTGAAAAATTTTCGACCCTGAGAACAAGGTTTGGAGAGGGCCTGCCGACTCTGAAAGGGTTAATAACATTTGTAGATGAGGATAATTATCTCATTATTTCAGTTTTATCAAAATTTTCAACTAATTTACTTGACTTTCATTGGTCCTATACTGTTTTGTGTTTTCCAAATTAATCATATGAGAATTATAGCAAAAGATCTTAAAAATCCAGTTAGGTTAAATCTAATTTCTCATGGAAACACAACTCCTTGAATGAAAATTACTACCATGGTGAAATAAAAATAATATAAATATAGTCAAACTCAGGTAAAGAAAAATGCAAAAATTTAAGGTTTTAATAAATAATATGAAAACAAAATGTGTGTGACCCTACTGGGTTTATAGCTTGTTTTTTTATTATAATAAATGAAAACAAGTGAAGCACATGTAGATGGTGCAGAGCAACCTTCCCATTTGTGGTAGGAATTTGGTTATCTGGGGAGTTACTGACTTCTTTAAGGGGGTTCTTTGTCATGGTAAACAATCTTTTGATTTGAGGAATTGTTCCTTTCTTTCTTCTTCCTCTCACTAATCCTAATTATCCCCCAATCCCCCTTCCCTGCTTTTGGCCTTTGGGGTCCTCCCCTCAGGCATTCTAGCTTCTAAGTTGGGGGAAGGGTATCAGTGTCCATCCCAATCTGTTGAGGTGTAGTTTGCCATGGAATCTTGATTATCTTACGATGTTCAAGTCTCCTCTCCTCTTCAAGGGGGTCTCCTTGGCGTGGTGAAGAGGCTCTTGGTCTGAGGAATTAGACCTGTTGGTCTTCTTCCTCAGACCGAACCTAATTACCCCCCAATCTCCCCTCCCCTATCCCATCCTCCCCATCCTCCCCTTTTTCCTTTCCTCCTCCTCCTCCCCACCCCTTCCTTTTGCCCTTCCTCTTTTTGGCCTTTGGGATTTCTCCCACAGGCACGCTAGTTCCTAGGTAGGGGAAAGGATACCGGGGTCCATCCCATTCCGTTGAGGTTCCTGGCGGTGGCGTAGTTTGCCATGGAATCTGGATCGCCTGGGGATGACCTGATCCCTCTCCGGTATCCTGGAGTAGCTTTGGGTGTCTTTCGGGCGACGGGTGTATCTCTGGAAGCCACCTTTCGGATTCTGGGGGTGGTGGCCAAAGGAGGTGTGCTTTGTGGCAAATATCCGACTGCCCTCTCTTTTGTCCACCGAGGTAGCTCGGCAGATGTGAGGTTGCTATCCCGGATTGTTAGTTTACTAGCATGATGGGTAGGGTATGGCACGGGTTCCATGCTGCATCTGCGCTACTTGCGGTGCTGAGGTCCTCTTGGGCATGGAGATTTCTGGCCCTTTCATTCCTCCTAGGAACTATCCCTCCCTGGTCCCCCCTTTTTTTTATCCTTTTTTTTATTTTTATTTTATTTTCTTCTTTCTTTTTTTTCTTAAAAACAAAAAGAAAGAAGTAACCTAACCATGGCAGCTCTAGTCCATGAACCTACTACCCCCGGGCCCCTTCTTGATACAGCACCCCGTTCTGACCCCGCCTCGTCTTTGGACAACTCTTCAGACACTCCTCATGCCTCTGTACCTCTTGCCGGTGCTGTTTCCTCACCAGCTTCAGGTACTGAGGCCTCGACTGACTCCTTCGATTTATCGGACCTTCGCTCTCCTCTGACTATGCTTCCGGCCTCTCCCTCTACGGAGCGGCAATTTTCAAATTGCCGACCCATTCCACGTCGGACCAACTCTGGTCCCACGCCTAAATGCCAACGACAATTACCTGCTGATGATACTTCTCCACCTTCTCGTTCTTCTCAGAAACAATCGACACGTCCTTCACTACCTTTCCACGCTCAGTTTCAGACTGAACAATGGACTAAATTCTTCACTTTACGACCGACTTCCTCTACTGCCTATCTTTCTGACCACAGTATTGGCAAGGCACTCCTACGCCATGTTGGTAAAGATATTTCTTTTCATGCTCTTAAGAGCGGTACGCACATCATCACTGTACAGAATGCTACCCAAGCTCATGATCTCTCTCGTCTTTCCCATATCGATACTGTTCCTGTCACTCTTGAAAAACATCATTCCCTCAATTCTTGTAGTGGTACCGTCATTCTGCCCCATACCATAGTTCAACAAAATTTCCAGACATGTGGCGCTGACATTCTTGAACAGCTGGAACTCCAAGATCTCCCAATCCTCAAGGTAGACACTTACGTTCTTCCTGCCCGCGGGCGGAGACGATACCCTAGCAATGTGGCTCGTTTAACTTTTGACAGCCGAGAACTCCCATCCTCAGTTTATATAGCAGGACATCGTTTACAAGTTCGAAAGGTGATCCCTACACCACAACAGTGTAGAAATTGCTGGCAATTTGGCCATCCAGCGAAATATTGCAGATCTATCGCCGAATGCCCAGTCTGTGGTGCCGATGACCATTCTAATACGTCTTGCAATCGATCTCCCTCTTGCCTTAACTGTCATGAGGCTCACCCTTCGTACTCTAACGTTGTCAAGTCTATTTAAACGAGCGGGATATCCGTTACCTCAAAGAGACAGAAGGTCTCCCTTATGCCATGGCAGTTTCTCATCTCCGCCTCCAAGGGAGACTCCCACGTGTTTCTTATTCCTGTGTTTCAAAACGTCCCCCCAGTTCTGGTATCCCATCTTCTACACCCACCTCTGTGGTTACCTCTCCCATAGTCACTCCTGTATCTAATCCTTTTGCTGTCCTCGGCTCAGACGTCCCTACTTCAATGCCTCAGTCTCATCTCGCTTCTTCGTGTTCTCTCTCACAAGCCTCAGTATCGACGAAACCTCATACGACACCTCCTCCCAATCGTCCCTCTACTTCTCAAAAGTCAAAAAAAGGTCCATTAACACCTCCTACCCATCTTCCACCTCCTCATTTTACCCTCCCTGTCTCTGTCCCTGGTTCCCCCCCTCTCACTGGCTCTGTTACAAGTGTAGAGGTTCACCCTCCTCCTCGTACTGTACCTTCCTCCCCTGTTCCCTCCCAAGTTTCTTCCTCTTCTGCCACCTCCCAGGTTTCTGCCTCTTCTGTCCCCTTCCACGCTTCTCCAGTTCCCTCCACCCTTTCGCCCCCCCCTACCTTGGTACAGTCCAATACAGTTCCAATCTTTACTCATCCTCCCCCTACCATTTCCAATATTGTCTCCCATACGACGTCTCTGAATTCTGAAACACATGAAGCAATCTCTGAATATATTGCAGAGACCAAACCATCAATGGACACTGGTCCACCCTCCGCTCTTTCTCCTCTGCTCAATCTGCGCAACTCCTTTCTTCACAGCGCACCGTTCCTTCGCTGCTTGAACGTTTTCCACTGCCTCCGCATGTGGACTTTTCTAACCCCTCCAGCCCCTAGGAACCCTTACCTGCGGATTTCAAGTATCTTTATCATTGCCAGTCATGGCCTATTTACAGTGGAATATACACGGCCTCAGGGGTAATCGGGGTGAGCTTCAGATGTTACTCTCCCAGTTTGCCCCTGTTGGTGTTTGCTTACAGGAACCAAAATTACACTCTGCTGTTATCTCTCCCATCTCAGGCTATAATTTATTGTATTCTTCAGATCCTTTTCCTGATGGGACCTTTAATGAAAGTGCCCTTCTTCTACGCACTGATATTCCGTACCATCAGCTATTTGTTCATACTTTGCTGCATTACACAGCAGCCTGTATCCACTTGCATAGGTGGTATACGCTTTGTTCTTTATATCTCTCTCCTTCTCGGGCATTATCTATTCTGGATATTGCTTTTCTTGTTTCGTCATTACCGCCACCGATTCTGTTACTTGGTGATTTTAATGCCCACCATTTCCTCTGGGGGGGGTCTCACTGTGATTCCCGTGGAATTCAGTTAGAGGCTTTTCTTGCCACCCACCCCCTCCATGCTTTAAATACAGGTACTCACACACATTTTGATCCTCGGACTCATACTCTCTCTTGCATCGATCTCTCAGTCTGCTCTTCCTCCACCGCATTAGACTTCACTTGGTTTGTTCTCCTGGACTTACATGACAGCGATCATTTCCCAATCATTCTTACTTCCCCTTCATATTCGCCACCTCTTCGCACCCCACGCTGGCAATTTGATCGAGCAAATTGGAACCTTTACTCACACCTAACTGTTTTTAGAGAGGTTCCTTCTTCATCCTCCATCGATGAGCTTTTACACCTCTTCTCGTCCTCCGTTTTAACTGCAGCTTCTCATTGTATACCCCAAACTTTGGGCAGGCATTCTCAGAAATGCGTGCCTTGGTGGTCTCCTGCTTGTGCTCGTGCAGTACGTTTGAAACGTGCTGCATGGGGCAGGTACCAGTACAATAGAACCACAGAGAGACTCCTTGATTTTAAACAGAAGTGTGCGATCGCTCGCCGTGTCATCCGTGATGTTAAACGCACTTGCTGGCAAGATTATGTCTCCACCATCACCTCTGCTTCCTCTATGAGTGCAGTCTGGAAAAAAGTACGAAAACTGAGTGGTAAATATTCTCCTGACCCAGCTCCTGTTCTGCGGGTTGCCGGTGTTGATATAGCAAACCCACTAGATGTTGCCAATGAAATTGGCAATCATCTGGTCTGTATTTCTCAGGGACTCCATCTATGCCCCTCATTTCTTTCCTCAAAGTCTGCCAGAGAGTTAGCACCCTTGGACTTTTCTTCTCTCAGAGAAGAACAGTATAATGTGCCTTTTACACTTCAAGAACTGGAGGCAACACTCTTAGCTTGCCGATCATCGGCAGCTGGGCCCGACGACATTCATATTCGTATGCTACAACATTTACATCAGTCAGCCCTTGCAGTCCTATTACGCCTTTACAATCTTATTTGGTGACAAGGAGTTCTCCCACAGCTGTGGAAATCCGCCATTGTTCTCCCTTTCCGCAAACCAGGCACTACGGGACATGAAACCTCCCACTATCGTCCCATTGCTCTTACCAGTGCAGTTTGCAAAGTAATGGAACGCCTAGTAAATAGACGTTTAGTGTGGTATTTAGAGGCACACAACAGTCTCTCCACTCGTCAATATGGCTTTCGTAAGGGACGTTCTACCATAGACCCCTTACTACGCTTGGATACGTATGTTCGTAATGCCTTTGCGAATAACCACTCAGTTATTGCCATATTTTTTGACCTTGAGAAGGCATATAACACAATTTGGAGGTATAATATTTTAGCCCAAGCCCACTCCTTAGACCTTCGAGGCAATCTCCCATCCTTCCTTAAGAACTTTTTAACTGACATCATTTCCGTGTTTGGGTTAAAAATGTGCTCTCCCCGGACTTTATCCAAGCTGAAGGTGTCCCCCAGGGATGTGTTCTGAGCACAACACTTTTTCTCCTTGCTATTAATGATTTGGCCTCTAGTCTTCCATCAAATATTTGGTCATCACTCTATGTTGATGACTTCGCTATTGCCTGTGGAGGCGCTGACTGTCACCTCATTGCAGTTTCTCTCCAACATGCAGTCGACCGTGTTTCCGATTGGGCCACCACACGTGGGTTTAAATTTTCCAGCATTAAATCCCACCAAATTACTTTCACTAGACGCTCTGTCATCTCCGATCATCCTTTGTACCTCTATGGCTCCTGTATTCCTGAACGTGATACAGTCAAGTTTCTGGGCCTCCTCTTTGATCGTAGGTTATCCTGGAAACCTCACATTACCTCTCTGAAGGCAACTTGCCACAGCCGGCTGAACCGTCTTAAAACCCTTGCTCATCTTTCATGGGGAGCTGATCGTCGAACCCTCCTTCGCCTACATTCCACCCTTATCTTATCGAAACTTGATTGTGGTGACCAGATCTATTCAGCAGCATCTCCTGCTACTCTCTCTAGCCTTAACCCCATTCATCACCAAGGATTACGTTTATGCCTTGGTGCTTTTCGCTCTTCCCCTGTCAAGAGCCTCTATGCAGAAGCGAACGTTCCATCCTTATCCGATCGCCGTGATGCCCATTGCCTTCGCTACTATGTACGCTCTCATGATCTCTGCAATCCTTCCATTTATAGAATGGTCACTGATATTAGTAGACACTCTTTATTTGTTCGCCGCCCCTGTTTACTCCGTCCCTTCTCTCTTCGCCTTCATTCGCTCTTGTCTTCTCTTCAATTACCACCTTTCTATGTACATGTAGCATCTCACTTTTCCCTACCCCCCTGGGAAGTTCCAGCTGTTCGAGTCTGTTCTTTCTCTCTCCCTTGCTCGAAAGCCCAACTGTCTACGGGCGCTTCCCGCTCTCTTTTTCTTGACCACTTTCACTCTCATTCTCATGCCATTGCTGTGTACACAGATGGCTCTAAGTCTTCTGACGGCATAGGATTCACAGCAGTGTTTCCGGACAACGTCGTACAAGGGCATTTACTATCTTCGGCTAGTATTTTTACTGCTGAATTGTATGCCATCCTTACAGCACTTATCCGTATAGCATCAATGCCTGTGTCATCATTTGTGGTTGTCTCAGACTCCCTTAGTGCTTTACAGGCTATACAGAAATTTGGTACACCTCACCCCTTAGTCCTCCGTATCCAACTTTGGCTACGCCGCATCTTTACCAAGCATAAAGATATTGTTTTTTGTTGGGTCCCTGGTGATGTTGACGTACAGTGCAATGAACAGGCAGACACTGCTGCGCGGTCAGCAGTACATGACCTACCAGTTTCATGTAGAGGTATTCCATTTACGGACTATTTTGCTGCAATATCTTCCCAACTTCACACCCGTTGGCAACAACGTTGGTCTACTATGCTCGGCAACAAACTTCAATCTATTAAACCGAGTATAGGTTACTGGCCGTCTTCTTATCACCAGTTTCGAGGTTGGGAGACTACTCTCTCCCGTCTTTGCATTGGCCATACTCGTCTTACTCATGGATATCTCATAGAGAGGCGCCCTGCTCCTCTCTGTGAGAATTGCTAAGTTCCATTATCAGTCAGCCACATTCTGTTGGACTGCCCACTTTATCAACGAGCACGCAGAATTTACCTCCGTCGTCGTCTTCACTCTACTACTCTCTCTTTACCTTCCCTTTTCACTGATGGACCCACCTTTCATCCAGACTCTCTCATTGACTTTTTGACAACAACTGACTTACTTCACAAGTTCTGATACCTTCAGCCCTTTCTACTTCAATCTCTTGCTACCCTCTACCCCCGTACTATCCCCTGCCCCGCTGTTTTCCGTAACCTACTGATCATCCCTCCTCCCTTTTACCATCCAGTACCCTCGCTTCCTTCCCTACCCTGCAGCGCTGTATAGCTCTTGTGGCTTAGCGCTTCTTTTTGATTATAATAATAATAATCAAGTCTCCTCTCTGGTATCCCAGGGGTCAGAGTACAGTGTCTTTTGGGTGATGGGTGTAGCTCTAGAAGCTGGATGTCAAGTTCTGGGAGGTGGCGGCTGAAGGAGCTATGCCCTCTTTTGTTCACTGAGGTGGCATGGTGGATGTGAGGTTGCTGTCCTGGATTGCCCATTTAACCCTTTGAGGGTTTTGGCCATATTAATACAGCTTACATGCAGGGGTTTTTGACATACTAGTATGCATAAATTCTAGTGCTGTCAAATCTCGCTGGAAAAGGCTGATAGGCTTAGATGTGAGAGAATGGGTCTGTGTGGTGGGTGTGTGCACTACGAAAAAAATCTGGGGCCCAGTGGTGCATTGTGGGAACGCCATCTTAGTACACAATGTCCACCATGCCTCGCAGTAAGAAGTTCCTCACTCCTTGGGTTAATTGGGACACTTTTGTTCCCCAGTGACAGTTCTAATACAAATGGAAGTGACAGTGAAGATGAGTTTCAAGGTTTTGGTGAGGTTTTGACCAAAACTAATGACCATAATATCGGTAATAGTGAGGAAAACCCAGACGACCCTCAGCCTTCCACCTCTGGTGCTGGGCCATCTTGTTCACGCTCAGTTGTACAAGAATCAAAGAGGAAACTCCTATTTTCCCAAATCCCAGACTCAGATGTGAGCATTTGTGATGATAGTGATAGTGATTATGAACTACAAGCTCTTCAAACTTGTTCCAAGAATGGAGGAGGAGGAGGAGGAAGAGGAGGAGGAAGAAGAGGAGGAGGAAATCGAAGAGGAAGAAGAAGAATACATAATAATAATATGTAATAAACGTTCACCGATGACAGTGACAAGATAAGGGGAGATAACATCTGATAAGAGCTGACGTTTGAGGGTAAATGAGGGTGGAGGAGGCTGCAGCTGATAAGAAAAGATTAGATGACCATTGCCCTCCCTTTGTTTTTGCTGGTACACTAACATTTCTGTCCATTTGTCTGTCTGTCAAGCTCCCTGTCTATCTGTCTGTCCATCTAGCTCTCTGTCTCAGAGAGCCACAAGACTGTGTCGTCACTTTTACTCACATCTTCAAGCACAGTATACCACTTTGTCTGGATTTCTTGGGTTATCCTAATAATTTACACTATGTATCCTTGTATTTATGTGTACCTGTGAGACAGAGATAGACAAACAGATAGAAAGAGAGAGACAGATTGAAAGAGATAGAATTAGGGAGAAAGATAATTAGATAGAATGGAGGGGGAGCAGCATTGGACCCCATTGTTTTGACAGGCGGTAGGAGGAGTGAGTAATGAGATAATATGTCATTTTGACAGCTGCCGACTCCTGGTAATTTACACTATGGAGGAGGAGGAGGAGGTGGAAGAGTAGTGGGAAGAGGAAGAATAGGAGGAGGAGGAAGTGGAAGAGTAAGGGGAAGAGGAGGAGGAAGATTAGGGGGAAGAGGAAGAAGAGGAGGAGGAAGAGTAGGGGGAAGAGGAGGAGGAGGAAGAGGAAGAGTAGGAGGAAGATTAGGGGGAAGAGGGAGAAGAGGAGGAGGAAGATGAAGAGTAGGAGGAAGAGTATGGGGAAGAGGAAGAGGAGGAGGAAGAGTAGGAGGAAGAGTAGAGGGAAGAGGAAAAAAAGGAAGAGGAAGATTAGGGGGAAGAAGAAGAAGAGGAGGAGGAAAAGGAAGAAGAGGAGGAAGAGGAAGAGTAGAGGGAAGAGTAGGGGGAAGAGGAGGAAGAAGAAGAAGAGGAAGAGTAGGAGGAAGAGGAAGGAGAGGAGGAGGAGGAAGAGTAGGGGAAGAGGAAGAAGAAGAAGAAGAGGAGGAAGAAGAAGATATAATAATATTCCCATGAAGCAAGAAAAGAAAAAGTTCACCCCATGACAGTGACAAGATAAGGGAAGATAACATCTGATAAGAGCTGAAGTTTGATGAGCATAAACGAGGATGCAGCTGATAAGAAAAGATTAGATGACCATCGCCCTTCCTTTGTTTTTGCTGGTACACAAACATTTCTCTATTTGTCTGTCTGCCAAGCTCCCTGTCTATCCCTCTAGCTCTCTGTCTCAGAGAGAGTCACAAGACTGTCATCATCAAGTTTACTCACATCTCCTGACTCCAGACTCAAAATAATTATAAGCCACACACTGGCACACAAGACAAGCTTGCTGAATGATGATGATAACATTTATATAAAGTATCTAGTGACTATATATGTGTATATATATTATAGAAACCAGAAGCAAGAAGGAAAGACAGAAATGAAGGAAGGACGAGATGAAAGGAAGAAAAAAGTAAGGAAGGACAGATGAAAGAATGTAGGAAGAGAGGTAGTAAATGAATGCAGGAAAGAAATGCAGGAAATTATGAAGGAAGGCCTCTTCAATGGGGGCTCCTTGTTGTGGTGAAGAGGCTCTTGGTCTGAGGAATTAGACCTGTCGGTCTCCTTCCTCAGACTGAACCTAATTACCCCCCAATCCCTCCTTCCCTATCCCATCTTCCCCATCCTCCCCTTTTCCTTTCCTCCTCCTCCTCTCCACCCCTCCCTTTTGCCCTTCCTTTTTGGCCTTTGGGATTTTTTCCCACAGGCGCGCTAGTTCCCTCTTGCCTTAATTGTCATGAGGCTCACCCTTCGTACTCTCGCCATTGCCAAGTCTACTTCAATGAGCGGGAAATCCATTACCTCAAAGAGGCAGAAGGTCTCACTTATGCCATGGCAGTTTCTCATCTCCGCCACCAAGGGATACTACCTCGTGTTTCTTATTCCCATGTTTCAAAACGTCCCCCCACTTCTGGGGTCCCATCTTCTGCAGCCTCCTCTGTGGATACCTCTCCCATAGTCACTCCTGTATCTAATTCTTTTGCTGTCTTAGGCTCAGACGTCCCTACTTCAAGGACTCAGTCTGTTCTTGCTTCTTCATGTTCTCCCTCACAAGCCTCAGTTTCGACGAGATCTCGTACGACACCTCCTCCCAACCGTCCCTCTACTTCTCAGAAGTCAAAAAAAGGTCCTTTAACCCCTCTTTCCCTTCTTTCACCTCCTCATTTTACCTTCCCTGTCTATGTGCCTGGTTCTTCCCCTCTCACTGGCTCTGTTACAAGTGTAGAGGTTCACCCTCCTCATACTGTACCTTCCTCCCCTGTTCCCTCCAAAGTTTCTTCCTCTTCTGCCACCTCCCAGGTTTCTGCCTCTTCTGTCCCCTTCCACACTTCTCCAGTTCCCTCCACCCTTTCACCCCCTCCTACCTTGGTACAGTCCATTACAGTTCCAATCTTTACTCATCCTCCCCCTACCATCTCCAATATTGTCTCCCATACGACGTCTGTGAATTCTGAAACAATTGAAGCAATCTCTCAATATATTGCAGAGACCAAGCCATCAATGGACACTGATCCACCCTCTGTTCCTTCTCTCTCCTCTCCTCCATCTGCGCAACTCCTTTCTTCACAGCGCACCGTTCCTTTGCCGCTTGAACGTTTTCCGCTGCCTCTGCATGTGGACTTTTCTAACCCCTCTAGTCTGTAGGAACCCTTACCTGCGGATTTCAGATATCTTTACCATTGCCAATCATGGCCTATTTACAGTGGAATATACATGGCCTCAGGGGTAATCGGGGTGAGCTTCAGATGTTACTCTCCCAGTTTTCCCCTGTTGGTGTTTGCTTACAGGAATCAAAATTACACACTGCTGTTAACTATCCCATCTCAGGCTATAATTTATTGTATTCTTCAGATCCTTTTCCTGATGGGGCCTTTAATGAAAGTGCCTTTCTTCTACGCACTGATATTCTGTACAATCAGCTAATTGTTCGTATTTCGCTGCATTACACAGGAGCCCGTATCCACTTCCATAGGTGGTATATCCTCTGTTCTCTATATCTCTCTCCTTCTCGGGCATTATCTATTCTGGATATTGCCTTTCTTTTTTCGTCATTACTGCCACCGCTTCTGTTACTTGGCGATTTTAATGCCCATCATTTCCTCGGGGGGGTCTCACTCTGATTCCTGTGGCATTCAGCTTGAGGCTTTTCTTGCTACCCACCCCCTCCATGTTTTAAATACAGGTACTCACACCCATTTTGATCCTCAAACTCACACTCTCTCTCTTGCATTGATCTGTCAGTCTGCTCTTTCTCCTCTGTATTACACTTCACCTGGTCTGTTTTCCCGGATTTACATGACAGTGATCATTTCCTAATCATTCTTACTTCCCCTTCATATTCACCACCTCTTTGTATCCCACACTGGCAATTTGATTAGGCAAATTGGAGCCTATAGTCACAATTAACTGTTTTTAGTAAGGTTCCTTCTTCATCCTCCATTGATGAGCTTTTACACCTCTTCTCATCCTCTTTTAACTGCAGCTTCTCATTGTATACCCCAAACTTTGGGCAGGCATTCTCAGAAATGCGTGCCTTTGTGGTCTCCTGCTTGTGCTCGTGCAGTACGTTTGAAACGCGCTGCATAGGGCAGGTACCGGTACAATAGAACCACTGAGAGACTTCTTGATTTTAAGCAGAAGCGTGCGATTGCTCGCCGTGTCATCTGTGACGCTAAACGCACTTGCTGGCGAGATTATGTCTCCACCATCACCTCTGCTTCCTCTATGAGTGCAGTCTGGAAAAAAGTACAAAAACTGAGTGGTAAATATTCTCCTGACACGGCTCCTGTTCTGCGGGTTGCCTGTGTTGATATAGCAAACCCACTAGATGTTGCTAATGAAATTGGCAATCATCTGGTCTGTATTTCTCAGGAACTCCATCTATGCCCTTCGTTTCTTTCCTCAAAGTCTGCCAGAGAGTTAGCACCCTTAGACTTTTCTTCTCTCAGAGAAGAACAGTATAATGTGCCTTTTACACTTCAAGAACTGGAGGCAACACTCGCAGCTTGCCGATCATCAGCAGCTGGGCCCAACGTCATTCATATTCGTATGCTACAACATTTACATCAGTCAGCCCTTGCAGTCCTATTATGCCTTTTCAATCTTATTTGGTCACAAGGAGTTCTTCCACAGCTGTGGAAATCTGCCATTGTTCTCCCTTTCCTCAAACCAGGCACTACGGGGCATGAAGCCTCCCACTATCGTCCCATTGCTCTTACCAGTGCAGTTTGCAAAGTGATGGAATGCATGGTAAATAGACATTTAGTGTGGTATTTAGAGACACACAACAGTCTCTTCACTCGTCAATATGGCTTTTGTAAGGGACGTTCTACCATAGACCCCTTACTACGCTTGGATACGTATGCTCGTAATGCCTTTGCGAATAACCACTCAGTTATTGCCATATTTTTTGACCTTGAGAAGGCATATGACAAACTCGGAGGTATAATATTTTGGCCCAAGCCCACTCCTTAGGCCTCCGAGGCAATCTACCATCCTTCCTTAAGATCTTTTTAACTGATAGACATTTCTGTGTTCGGGTTAATAATGTGCTCTCCCCGGACTTTATCCAAGCTGAAGGTGTCCCCCAATGATGTGTTCTGAGCACAACACTTTTTCTCCTTGCTATTAATGATTTGGCCTCTAGCCTTCCATCAAATATTTGGACATCACTCTTATGTTGATGACTTCGCTATTGCCTGTACTGGCGCTGACTGTCACCTCATTACAGTTTCTCTCCAACATGCGGTGAACTATGTTTCCAATTGGGCCACCACACATGGGTTTAAATTTTCCAGCACTAAAACCCACCAAATTACTTTCATTAGACACTCTGTCATCTCTGATCATTCTTTGTACCTCTATGGCTCCTGTATCCCTGAACGTGATACAGTCAAGTTTCTGGGCCTCCTCTTTGACTGTAGGTTATCCTGGAAACCTCACATTACCTCTTTGAAGGCAACTTGTCACAGCCGGCTGAACCTTCTTAAAACCCTTTCTCATCTTTCATGTGGAGCTGATCATCAAACCCTCCTTCGCCTACATTCCACCCTCATTTTATCAAAACTTGATTATGGTGACCAGATCTATTCAGCAGCATCTCCTGCTACTCTCTCTAGCCTTAACCCCATTCATCACCAAGGATTACATTTATGCATTGGTGCTTTTTGCTCTCCTGTTGAGAGCCTCTTTGTAGAAGCAAACGTTCCATCCTTATCCAATCGCCGTGATGCCCATTGCCTTTGTTACTATGTACGCTCTCATGATCTCTGCAATCCTTCCATTTATAGAATCATCACTGATATTAGTAGAAATATTTTATTTGTTCGCCACCCCTGTTTACTCCGTCTTTTCTCTCTTCACCTCCATTCGCTCTTGTCTTCTCTTCAATTACCACCTTTCTATGTTCATGTAGCATCTCACTTTTCCCTATTCCCCTGGGAAGTTCCAGCTGTTCGAGTCTGTTCTTTCTCTCTTCCCTTGCTCAAAAGCCCAACTGTCTACGGTCGCTTCCCGCTCTCTTTTTCTTGACCACTTCCACTCTCATTCTCATGCCATTCCTGTGTACACAGGTGGCTCTAAGTCATCTGACGGCATAGGATTCGCAGCAGAGTTTCCGGACAGCATCGTATGAGGGCATTTACTATCTTTGGCTAGTATTTTTACTGCTGAATTGTATGCCATTCTTGCAGCACTTATCTGTATTGCATCTATGCCTGTGTCATCATTTGTGGTTGTCTCAGGCTCCCTTAGTGCTTTACAGGCTATACAGAAATTTGATACACCTCACCCCTTAGGCCTCCGTATCCATCTTTGACTACTCTGCATCTTTACCAAGCATAAAGATATTGTTTTTTGTTGGGTCCCTGGTCATGTTGATGTACAGGGCAATGAACAGGCAGACACTGCTGCACAGTCAGCAGTACATGACCTACCAGTTTCATATAGAGGTATTTCATTTACGGTCTATTTTACTGCAATAGCTACCCTCCTTCATACCCGTTGGCAACAACGTTGGTCTACTATGCTCGATAGCAAACTTCAATCTATTAAACTGAGTATAGGTTACTGGCCGTCTTCTTGTCACCAGTGTCAAGGTTGAGAGACTACTCTCTCCCATCTTCGCATTGGCCATACTCGTCTTACTCATGGATATCTCATGGAGAGGCGCCCTGCTCCTCTCTGTAAGAATTGCAAGGCTCCATTATCAGTCAGCCACATTCTGTTGGACCACCCAGTTTATCAATGAGCATGCAGAATTTACCTCTATTGTCATCTTCGCTCTGCTGCTCTCTCTTTACCTTCCCTTCTCGCTGATGGACCCACCCTTCATCCGGACTCTCTGATGCCTCCAGCCCTTTCTACCTCAATCACTTGCTACCCTCTACCCCCGCACTATCCCCTGCCCCGCTGTTTTCTGTAACCTACTGATCATCCCTTCCCCCTTCTGCCACCCAATACCCTCGCTTCCTTCCCTACCCTGCAGCGCTGTATAGCCCTTGTAGCTTAGCACTTCCTTTTGATTATAATAATAATAATATGAAGGAAGGAATGATGACACACGACCATTTACCTAGGATAACTAAATAACACAACTGCCTGCTAATACTTTGAAGAAAACTGCTCAGAGGAGGTGTTTTGTCTTTGCACATAAAAAAAAAGTCCACGAAAATGCACACACACTGGTTTAATGTGTGAGGAGTGTAAAACACCATTGTGTATGAAAACATGTTTCACAGAGTTCCACAAGCTGCAGAACTTCTAGGAATATGTTCGGTGACTGTACATTGGTAAATATATTATAGTACAATAGTAATAAAAAAATTTTGTATTGTTTGTTTTTGTAAACAAGTTTTGTAAACAATGTATTGATAATTATGTTTGTGTGCTTATTGTGTTGTATACAACGAGTGTATATATGTACATTGCACCTTTCTTTGGTCTCATAGGCCACATAAGTTATTTGAAAAAATAAAATAGTGAAAAAAACAACAAACCTTCAAACACAAGTAAACCAAAGTTTACTGGGTGAGTGGCAGTCGCCGCTGTTGCCATACGCGGCTCATTTTCTGCAAACTTCACGCCTCCATATCTCGGTAAGTATTGATGGTAAAAAAATTTTTTTTATCCTATAATGTTTAGAAAAAAAAAATATTTTTTCATAAGAAAAAATAATTTTTTTTTTAAATTTGGTCGACTCTGAGAACACGTCTCTGAGAGGGCCTGTCGAGAGGGTTTGTCGACCCTCAAAGGGTTAATGGCATGCTGCATCTGCACTACTGGATGTGTTTAGGCTTTCTTGAGTGTGACCTCTTCAAGGGAGAGCAACTAAGTGCAGTGAAGCGGTTTCACTAATGGCCGCACTAAGATCCTCTTGGGTGTAGGGAAGATTTGCAGCTCTTTCATTCCACCTCTAAGCTACCCTTCCATGTTCCCTCATTTTTTAAGGATTTTTTTTATCTTTGTCCTTATTTTGGAAAAATACAAGAGACAATGACCTAATCATGGAGTCTCAAGTCCATGATATTTCTCATCCCAGATCCTCCTCTGCTGGCTCACCCTCTTCCCACCTTGTCTTGTTATCTGACCATTCTTCAGACCTTTCTAACACCCAAGTACCTTCTGTGGGTAACACTTCAATCTCTGCTCCTGGTATTGGGGTTACTCCTAACTACTTTGATATACATCTTTGATACACACCTGCACATCTTTTACCATGCTTCTGGCTTCTCTACAGTGCAAGGATTTTCAAACAGCTGACACACCTCTGGTTGTACCACCTTCAGTCCCACACATAAAGAACCATGACCATTAACACATGACACTGCTTAGACTACCTCTCACTATTCCCAGAAAAGACTAGCACTTGCCTCACTCTGCTTACACACCATGTTTCAAATTCCTTTGTTACATACGACCTCCGCACATCTTCGACTATGCTTCTTGTTTCTCTGACTACCTTTCTAAACAAACCATACCACGGGTGGGATTGAACCCACAGTCAGAGAGTCTCAAAAATCCAGACTGTTTACAATCGTGTCATTACGATTTTGTGAGTCACTACCTTTCTAATCAGAGTATCAGCAGGGTGCTCCTGCACCATGTTGGTCAAAATATTTAATTTCATACTCTTAAGAGTGGTGCACTAACTGTCATAATGTAAAATGCTGGCCAGGGGTCACAATCCTTCTCTTTGTACCTCCATAGATGTTATTCTTGTAATGATTCAAAAACACGTTTCTCTCAATTATTGCAATGGTACTGTAGTTCTGCCTCATACCATTGTTCAACATGATTTCCAGGCATTTGATGCTTCTATTCTGGAGCAACTTCAGCTCCAAAACCTCCCAATTTTCAAAGTAGACACTGATGTACTACCTGCTCACAAGTGGGAAATGTTTCCCCTGCAATATACCTTGCTTAATGTTGGACTGCTGAGAATTTCCATCCTCAGTTTATGTTGTGGTACACTGTTTACAAGTCCGAGAATCAATTCCTTCACCACAACAATCCTCTTCAAGGGGGGCTCCTTGGTGTGGTGAAGAGGCTCTTGGTCTGAGGAATTAGACCTGTTGGCCTCTTTCCTCAGACCGAACCTAATTACCCCCAATCCCCCCTTCCCTATCCCATCCAACCCCTTTTTCCTTTCCTCCTCCTCCTCCTCCCCACCCCTCCCTTTTGCCCTTCCTCTTTTTGACCTTTGGGATTTTTCCCACAGGCGCACTAGTTCCTAGGTAGGGGAAAGGGTACCGGGGTCCATCCCATTCCATTGAGGTTCTGGGCGGTGGCATAGTTTGCCGTGGAATCTGGATCACCTGGGGATGCCCTGATTCCTCTCTGGTATCCTGTAGGGTGGCTTTGGGTGTCTTTCAGGCAACGGGTGTATCTCTGGAAGCCACCTTTCAGATTCTGGGGGTGGTGGCCGAAGGAGGTATGCTTTGTGGTAGATATCTGGCCACCCTCTCTTTTGTCCACCGAGGTAGTTCGGCAGATGTGAGGTTGCTATCCCGGATTGCTCGTTTACTGGCATGAAGGGTAGGGTTCCATGCTGCATCTGCACTACTTGCAGTGCTGAGGTCCGCTTCAGCATGGAGGGAGATTTCTGGCACTTTCATTCCTCCTAGGAACCACCCTTCCTGGGTCCCCCCTTTTTTTATTTTTTTTTATTTTTTTCTTTCTTTTTTTTCTTAAAAACAAAATGAAAGAAGTAACCTAACCATGGAGTACCTGATCCATGACCCCACTACCCCTGGGCCCCTTATTGTTACTGCACCAGATTCTGACTGTGCCTCGTCTTTTGGCCACTCTTCGAACACTCCTGAGGCCCCTGTACCTCTTGCTGGTGCTGTTTCGTCACTCGCTTCAGGTGCTGGGGTTTTGACTGACTCCTTTGATTTGTCTGACCTCCGCTATCCTTTGACTATGCTTCCGGCCTCTCCCTCTACAGTGTGGTGATTTTCGAATTGTCAGCCCGTCCCACGTCGGACCAACTCTGGTCCCAATTCTAAACACCAACGACAATCTCCTGATGATGTTACTTTGTTACCTTCACATTCTCCTCAGAAAAGACCAACACGTCATGCACTTACTCTCCACACTCAATTTTGGACCACACAATGGACTAAATTCTTTACTTTAAGACCGACTTCTACTGCCTATCTTTCTGACCATAGTATTGGCAAAGCACTCCTATGCCATGTTGGTAGAGATATTTCCTTTCATGCTCTTAAGAGTGGTATGCGCATCATCACAGTCTAGAATTCTACCCAAGTTCATGATCCTTCTCTCCTTTCATATATGGATATTATTCCTATCACTATCGAAAAACATCATTCTCTCAATTCTTGTAGTGGTACTGTTATTCTGCCCCATACCATAGTCCAACATAATTTCCAGACATGTGGCCTTGACATTCTCGAACAGCTGGAACTCCAAGATCTCCCAATTCTCAAGATTGACACTTATGTTCTTCCTGCCCGCGGGCGAAGACGATACCCTTGCAATGTGGCTCGTTTAACTTTTGACAGCCATGAACTCCCATCCTCTGTTTATGTAGCAGGACATCGGTTACAAGTTTGAAGGTGATCACTACACAGCAACAGTGTAGGAATTGCTGGCAATTTGGCCACCCAGCAAAATATTGCAGATCTATAGCCGAATGCCCAGTCTGTGGCAGTCGACCTCCCTCTTGCCTTGTCATGAGCCTCACCCTTCGTACTCTTGCCGGTGCCAGGTCTACTTAAATGAGCGGGAAATTCGTTACCTCAAAGAGGCAGAAGGTCTCCCTTATGCTATGGCAGTTTCTCATCTCCGCCTCCAAGGGAGACTACCCTGTGTTTCTTATTCTCATGTTTCAAAACATCCCCCCACTTCTGGGGTCCTATCTTCTGCAGCCTCCTCTGCGGTTGCCAGTCCCATAGTCACTCCTGTATCTAATTCTATTGCTGTCGAGGGCTCAGACGTTCCTACTTCAACACCTCAGTCTGTTCTCACTTCGTGTTCTCCCTCACAAACCCTGGTATCGACAAGACCTCGTACAACACCTTCTCCCAATCGTCCCTCTACTTCTAAGAAGTCCAAAAACTCTCCTTTAACACCTCCTTCCCTTCATCCACCTCCACATTTTACCTTCCCAGTTTCTGTACCTGGGTCTTCCCCTTTCACTGGCTCTGTTACAAGTGTGGAGATTCATCCTCCTCCTCGTACTGTGCCTTCCTCCCATGTCCCCTCCCAAGTTTCTTCCTCTTCAGCCACCTCCCAAGTTTCTGCCTCTTCTGTCCCCTCCCACACTTCTCCAGTTCCCTCCGCCCTTTCGCCCCCCCCACCTTGGTACAGCCCGTTAGAGTTCCGATCTTTACTCAGACTCCTCCTCCTTCCATCCGATATTGTCTCCCATATGATGACTCTGAACTCCGAAACACTTGAAGCAATCTCTGAATATATTGCAGAGACCAAACCATCAATGGACACTGATCTATCCTCTGTTCCTTCACTTTCCTCTTCTCCATCTGTGCAACTCCTTTCTTCACAGCACACCGTTCCTTCGCTGCTTGAACGTTTTCCACTGCCACCGCATGTGGACTTTTCTAATCCCTCTAGTCCGTAAGTACCCTCACCTGTGGATTTCTAGTATCTTTATCGTTGTCAATCATGGCCTATTTACAGTGGAATATACGCTGCCTCGGGTAATTGAGGTGAGCTTCAGACGTTGCTTTCCCAATTTTTCCATGTTGGTGTTTGCTTACAATAACCAAAATTACACTCTGCTGTTATCTATCCCATCTCAGGCTATAATTTATTGTATTCTTTGGATCCTTTTCCTGATGGGACCTTTAATGAAAGTGCCTTTCTTCTATGCACTGATATTCCATATCATCAGCTATTTGTTCATACTTCGCTGCATTACACAGCAGCCCGTATCCACCTGCATAGGTGGTATACACTGTTCCTTGTATCTCTCTCCTCGAGCATTATCTATTCCGGATATTGCCTTTCTTGTTTTGTCATTACCGCCACCACTTCTGTTACTTGGCGATTTTAATGCCCATCATTTCCTCTGCAGGGTCTCACTGTGATTCCCGTGGCATTCAGCTAGAGGATTTTCTTGCTTCCCACCCCCTTCATGTTTTAAATACAGGTACACCCATTTTGATCCTCATACTCATACACTCTCTTGCATCGATCTCTCAGTCTGCTCTTCCTCCACCACACTAGACTTTACTTGGTCTGTTCTCCCAGATTTACATGACAGTGATCATTTTCCAATCATTCTTACTTCCCCATCATATCACCACCTCTTCATAACCCAAGCTGGCAATTTGATTTTGCAAATTGGGACGTTTACTCACAACTAACTGTTTTTAGTGAAGTTCCTTCTTCATCCTCCATTTATTTATTTATTTATTTATTTAATAATTTGAACATACAGAGGTACAAAGAAATACAGGTAAGACCTCTTCTCGTCCTCAGTTTTAACTGCAGCTTCTCGTTCTATATCCCAAACCTCGGGCAGGCATTCTCAGAAATGTGTGCCTTGGTGGTCTCTTGCCTGTGCTCGTGCAGTATGTTTGATACGCTCTGCGTGGGGCAGGTGCCGGTACAATAGAACCACTGAGAGACATCTTGATTTTAAGCTGTGTCATCCGTGATGCTAAACGTACTTGCTGGTGAGATTATGTCTCCACCATCACCTCTGCTTCCTCTATGAGTGCAGTCTGGAAAAAAGTGCAGAGACTGAGTGGTAAATATTCTCCTGACTCGGCTCCTGTTCTGCAGGTTGCCAGTGTTAATATAGTAAACCCTGTAGATGTTGCCATTGAAATTGGCAATCGTCTGGTCCATATTTCTCTGGGGCTCCATATCTGCCCTTCGTTTCTTTCCTCAAAGTCTGCCAGAGACTTAGCACCCTTGGACTTTCTTCTCTCAGAGAAGAACAGTATAATGTGCCTTTTACACTGCAGTAACTGGAGGCAACACTCTCAGCTTGCCGATCATCAACAGCTGGGCCCAACAACATTCATATTCATATGTTACAACATTTACATAAGTCAGCTCTTGCAGTCATCTTACGCCTTTCAACCTTATTTGGTCACAAGGAGTTCTTCCACAGCTGTGGAAATCTGCCATTGTTCTCCCTTTCTGCAAACCGGGTACTACGGGACATAAAGCCTCCCACTATCCCACTATCATCCCATTGCTCTTACCAGTGCAGTTTGCAAAGTGATGGAACGTCTGGTAAATAGGCGTTTCATGTGGTTTTTAGAGACACAAAACAGTCTCTCCACTTGTAAATATGGCTTTCGTAAGGGATGTTCTACCATAGACCCCTTACTTCATTTGGATACGTATGTTCGTAATGCCTTTGCGAATAACCACTCAGTTATTGCCATATTTTTTTGACCTTGAGAAGGCATATGACACAACGTGGAGGTATAATATTTTGGCCCAAGCCCACTCCTTAGGCCTCGGAGGCAATCTACCATCTTTCCTTAAGAACTTTTTAACTGACAGACATTTCCGTGTTTGAGTCAATAATGTGCTCTCCCCAGACTTTATCCAAGCTGAAGGTGTCCCTCAGGGATGTGTTCTGAGCACAACACCTTTTCTCCTTGCTTTAAATGATTTGGCCTCTGTTCTTCCATCCAATATTTGGTCATCACTCTATGTCGATGACTTCACTATTGCTTGTGCAGGCGCTGACTGTCACCTCATTACAGTTTCTCTCCAACATGCAGTCGACCGTGTTTCCAATTGGGCCACCACAAATGGGTTTAAATTTTCCAGTACCAAAACTCACCAAATTACTTTCACTAGACGCTCTGTCATCTCCGATCATCCTTTGTACCTCTATGGCTCCTGTATCCCTGATCGTGATAAAGTCAGGTTTCTAGACCTTCTCTTTGACTGTAGGTTATCCTGGAAACCTCACATTGCCTCTCTAAAGGCAACTTGTCACAGCCGGCTGAACCTTCTTAAGACCCTTGCTCATCTTTCATTGGGAGCTGATCGTCGAACTCTCCTTGGCCTACATTCAGCCCTCATTTATTGAAACTCGATTATGGTGACCAGATCTATTCATCGGCCTCTCCTGCTACTCTCTCTAGCCTTAACCCCATCCATCACCAAGGATTACATTTATGCATTGGTGCTTTTCGCTCTTCCCCTTTTGAGAACCTCTATGCAGAACTGAATGAATGTTCCATCCTTGTCTGATTGCACTGATGCCCATTGCCTTCGCTACTATGTGCGCTCTCATGATCTCCGCAATCCTTCCATTTATAGAATGGTCACTGATATAAGTAGATATTCTTTATTTGTTCACTGCCCCTGTTTGCTCCATCCCTTCTCTCTTCACCTATATTTGCTCTTGTCTTCCCTTCAGTTACCACTTTTATATGTTCATGTAGCATCTCACTTTTTCCTGCCTCCCCCCTGGGAAGTTCCAGCTGTTCGGGTCTTTCTCACTCCCTTGCTCAAAAGCCCAACTGCCTTCAGTGGCTTCCCACTCTCTTTTTCTTGACCACTTCCACTCTCATTCTCATGCCATCGCCATGTACACAGATGGTTCTAAATCTTCTGATGGCATTGGATTTGCAGCAGTGTTTCCGGACAGTATTGTGCGATGGCATTTACTATCTTCGACTAGCATTTTTACTGTTGAATTGTATGCCATTCTTGCAGCACTTATTCGTATCGCATCTATGCCTGTGTCATCATTTGTGGTTGTCTCAGTCTCCTCAGTGCTCTACAGGCTATACGGAAATTTGATACACTTCACCCCCTAGTTCACCGTATCCAACTTTGGCTATGCCGTGTCTCTACCATGCATAAAGATATTGTTTTTTGTTGGGTCCCTGGTCATGTTGATGTACAGGGCAGTGAACAAGCAGACACTGCTGCATGGTCAGCAGTACATGACCTACCAATTTCATATAGAGGTGTTCCATTTCCGGACTATTTTGCTCCAATAGCTACCCACCTTCGCACCTGGTGGCAACAACGTTGGTCTGCTCTGCTCAATAACAAACTATGTTCTATTAAACCGAGTATAGGTTACTGGCCGTCTTCTTGTCACCAGTGTCGAGGTTGGGAAACTACTGTCTCCCGCTTTCAAATTTGCCGTACTCGTCTTACTCATGGGCACCTCATGTAGAGGTACCCTGCTCCTCTCTTTGAGAATTGTCAGGTTCCATTATCAGTCAGCCACATTCTGTTAGACTGCCCACTTTATCAATGAGCAGAATTTCCTCCAACGTCGTCTCTGCTCTACTACTCTCTCTTTACCTTCCCTTCTCGCTGATGGACCCACCTTTCATCCGGACTCTCTCATTGACTTTTTGACAACAACTGACTTACTCCACAAACTATGATGATACCTTCAGCCCTTTCTACCTGAATCTTTTGCTACCCCCTGCCCCACTGTTTTCTATAACCTACTAATCATCCCTCCTCCCTTCTGCCGCCCGTTACCCTTGCTTCCTTCCTTACCCTGCAGCGCTGTATAGCCCTTGTGGCTTAGCCCTACTTTTTTATTATAATAATAATGTGTAGCCCTTGTGGCTTAGTGCTTCTTTTTTATTATAATAATAATCACCACAACAATGTAAAAATTGCTGGTGCTTCTGCCACTCAGCTAAATATTGTAGGTTCATGGTAGAATGCCCAGTCTGTGGTGCTGCCGACCATACAAATACATCCTGCCTCCCTCCTGCCATAACTGTAATGATGCTCACACGGCTTATTCATTTCATTACCATGTTTACTTAAAAGAATGAGAAATCCGCTGTCTCAAAGAGAAAAAGGGTTTCACTTACACCATGATGGTCTCAACTCTCCACCTCCAAGGGAGACTTCCATGACACTGATCCACCTCTTCTCTGTCTGCAGAACTTCTTTCTTCAGTGTTCTAATCCTTTACTGCTCATTCGTTTTCTGCTGCCTCCACATGTAGAATTTTCTAACCTTTCTAGTTTGTAGATACATATTACTTCATATTTCTTGTATGTATCTTTCTCTTTGCAAATCATAGCTTATTTACAGTGGAATATCTGAGGCCTCATAGGTAACCGGGGTGAACTTCAGGTGTTGCTTTCCCTGTTTATCCTTTGTGTTTGTTTACTGGAAAAAAAAATTATGCTCTGCTGTTATCCACCCTGTCTCGGGCTACATGATATTATATTCATCAGATACTTTTCCTGTTGGAACCTTCAATGAAAGTGCATTTCTTATTACACTGGTATACTATACCACCACCTCTTTGTATTACACTGCAGCACACATCTACTTGAATAAGTGATACACAGTCTGTTTTTTGTATCTCTCCTCGGGCATTATATATCCAAGATGTTGCATTTCTGGGATCTTCATTACTGCCTCCACTTCTGTTACTCGTCAATTTTAATGCTGACCATTTCCTCGGGGGTCTCACTGTGACTCTTGTGGCACTCAGAGGCTCTTCCCTCTTCTTTCCCTCTCCATGTTAAAATACAGGAGCTCCCACCCATTTTGACCCTCATACTCAATCTCTCTTGAATTAATCTCTCAGTTTGCTCTTCAACAACTGCTCTAGACTTTGCCTGCTCTGTACTTCTGGACTTACCATAGTGTACAAATTTATGGAAATACAAAAATCTAGGATTTTAATAATAAGATATTACAAGGTCACTGGTGAAACTTGTGGAAATAAGAAGAGTAGAGTTACAAAACTGCAATATTGTAGTGCTGGTAGAAACTGCAGTATAGTCAACAGAAACAAAACTCCAGTAAACATTCTACCTCCAGTCGCCATACCTTAGCTAATAAGTGATACCATAAAAATTAGTGTGCTGTAGTTAGGAACAAAGTGAGGAAAATTAAGTATAGTGATATAGGAAGGACCATCTTAGGGCGTTCATCATCAGTAGGAGGTACTAGAAGTCACCTGTTTCTCCAACATGCAAGCTATACTTTTTGTATCAAACTGAATGTGAGAGAAAAGTTCAACAGATAGGAGTAGCAAGCGAGTATATGGTGACAATAGTTTGATTGCCGGCTGCTTGTTAAGGTAGGGTCAGCCTAGCTCCCGCTATCCTTTCCCCTCGCCCCCCTTTCTTCACCCAAAAGGTGATGTGTGGGGCTCCGACCAAACAGTAATCACTTGACTCACAGCTCCCAGCACAACTCTTGGAATGACAGCAAGGGTCATCTGCCAACCAAAGAAACGTGTTGAAGGAGACAGACTGAAGTCCCGAGACATCACTTTTTGATCTACCTACCTGATTAACTGTAGGCGACAGCAGACAACAACCCCTCATCTTTGTAGTGGTAAAAAACCTGCGTTCCTGTCATCTGGACTGACTATTCAAGGCTATAGACTCTGTGAAGAACTAGTTGTTGGGTTGTCACTAAACACCTGTGAACCCCCCACATCATCAGCAATGGTTACAAACTCTACAAGACGGTGTCAACCTCACCCAGACACCCCAGTATAACTGTACATTTTAGCGTTGAATTCAAATGGCATTTTTCCATTTCATTTTTCATTTTTCTTTCAAGTAGGATACACAGTCATCTTTCAATGTTTTATCTTTGCATTACTAAATAATAAAGTGTTTATCTTTGTGAATTATTATTTCTTTTTCTATTCATTAATTTTCCTGAGGAGGAGCCAGTCTTGGTAATACTCACTGAAGTTGCTACAGGGCTGAGTAAGCCTTCACAAGTGGCGACCTTGCCAGGATAAACTCGACTGAATCAAGATTCAACTCCATCTCGAATCTACCATTGGAACTTCAATGCCGCATAGCACAGATGGTTACCACCAGCCCTGAGTAATCATTCTCTATGGTAGGACTACAGTACAGGTATTTAAAAGATTTGGTGATTATTATAGTCTCAATTTATTGTAAGTCAAGTCAAGGCAGGATATACTAGTTAATTCTGTCACCTTTATTTTTGAGCTTGAAGCGATTTGGAGGAATAGACTATAGGGACCCAAGATTTTCCAGTTACAAGTTGTTTCATTGAGCTCTATTTTTTATATCAAGGGAACTGTTGTAAGGCACTCTTGATTTCTTGGTGAGAAGATTGTATGGTCAAGAGACCCCATTCTACTTGCTGTTTGGTCGGAGCCAGCATAGAACCCTCCGCTTTCATTCACACATACTGTTTAATCGAAGCAGGGATCGAACCCTCTGATTTATTTACAGTTTGAGCAGAGCAGGAATTGAACCTTCCATTTTCTTTGATATATCCGTTTCATTTTCCCCTGGTAGTTTAAGTTATTGCAAGTATGGAGGAATACCAGTTTTGGATGAACACTGAGAGTAAGTTAGGAATAACGGGGAAAAATTTAGAAGCTTTCTTTAGCGATAAGATCCAGGAAAGAGAAAGAAAGGAGAAAGAGAACCTTGAGAGAGAGGAGGAGAGAGAGAAAATCGAGAGAGAGGAGAAAAAGGAGAGAGATTGAATTGAAAGAGAAAATCAAGAAAGACAGAAAGAGAAAGAGAGGAGAAAAAAGAGCATGATAGACTTGATTGTGAGGAGAGAGCTAAAGTATGTGAGGAACAAGTTAGGTTAAGAGAACTTGAGGAAAGAGCAAAAGACAGAGAAGTTCAGGAAAAAGCTAGAGAATGTGAGGAGAAAGCTAGAGAAAATGAACTGCGAGAGAGAAAGATCGCGAGCTCGAAAAATCTCGCCTTGAATTAGAGAATAAAAAGTTAACTTTTACACAATAACAATTAGAGGAAGGAGTAATTGAACATCATGCAGCTAGTGCACATATTCCAACACCTAATTTACCTCCCTTCACAGAGGGTGGAGACATTACTTCATACATTATCAGATTTGAAAATACCGCTACCCTCTGTGAATGGCCTGCTGACACCTGGGCTACCAGGTTAGGTATGTTAGTTTCAGTACAGCTTTGAATATGCAACTTTGTCGCAGGTTATCATATGTAATTATAACCTTAAAAAGGCAATCCTTAAAGCATACCAAAAGATGACTAATTCTTATAGGAAAGATTTCAGATATGCCACCTTACAGCATGGCCAAAACTTTCAGCAGTTACCGGTAACACTCGTTTGTTCGAATTTTGGATAGAGAACTCAGGAATTGATTACAGTTATGAATCTCTTAGAGACTTCATGGTTGCTGACCAGTTCCTGACAGCTCTTCCTCACCAGATACGAACATTCATTAGAGAACATAACCTGATTAAAGCTGAGGAAGCTACTGAGGCCGCTGACTTGTATGCTGAGGCTCACAATTCCTATAAAGACCTAAAGGTATCGAACCCTAAGGGCAAGGGTTCACCAGATCTTAAGAAATCAAGGCCTCTAGTCGAAAGTAAACTGATGTCTTTTATTCTGGTTTGTCATTTATGTGGTGTCCTGATTGTCCTGAGAAAGTGCAAAAAGTTGGAAGATGTTTTGAAGACTGTAATGACCAGGCACCCTTCTGTTCAGGAACAGTTAATGGACTTAATATATCTACCATTTTACGAGACACTGGATGCACGTGTATAGTCATTTCTAATAAGGTGTTCCCTAACCTTAAAGAAACTCATTCCTCTGCTATACGTGCTTTCAGACTACTTGGGCCGTACGGACACTTTTCCTACCATCCATTGTTACATTAGGTCTAAATGGTTCACAGGTTGGTCTGAAGCCATACTAGCTCCCATCACTTCTTGCTCCATACTAATAGGTAATGTAAAAGGTGCCATTCTTCCTTCTGAGGTTGACCTTTCATCACCAAAGAGGGACATAAGCTTTCAGATCCTCTTCCTGTAGAGTCAGAGAAGCCCCTCGAAAGTTCAGAAGAGGCAATGTCTCGTGAGATTCATGTGGGATTAAAAACCAGTGGTGCTGCTCTCGAAAGCAAGGTAGTAGGATCACCAGTTCACTTGTTAGATGAAAGTGAGGATATCACCTCCGATACTATAAATGTCTTGACTAGGGCTCAGACCAAAGCCCAGGCTTCTCCTACCTGGAGTTTACCTGGAGAGAGTTCCGGGGGTCAACGCCCCCGCGGCCCGGTCTGTGACCAGGCCTCCTGGTGGATCAGAGCCTGATCAACCAGGCTGTTGCTGCTGGCTGCACGCAAACCAACGGAGGGGTTGGATTTGAGTGGGACTTTCACATCTGAGCTTATTTCTTGGGTAGCATTGAAAATTGGGTTGAGCAAATGTTTTGTTAGTGGGATGAATTGTAAAGGACCTGCCTAGTATGGGCCAACAGGCCTCCTGCAGTGTTCCTCCTTTCTTATGTACTTATGGTCAGGAACCGACTTTAGGTGCTTGTCCAGTGCCAGCTTGAAGACTGCCAGGGGTCTGTTGGTAATCCCTTTTATGTATGCTGGGAGGCAGTTGAACAGTCTCGGGCCCCTGACACTTTTTGTATGGTCTCTTAACGTGCTAGTGACACCCCTGCTTTTCATTGGGGGGATGGTGCATCGTCTGCCAAGTCTTTTGCTTTCGTAGTGAGTGATTTTCGTGTGCAAGTTCGGTACTAGTCCCTCTAGGATTTTCCAGGTGTATATAATCATGTATCTCTCCCTCCTGCGTTCCAGGGAATACAGGTTTAGGAACCTCAAGCACTCCCAGTAATTGAGGTGTTTTATCTCTGTTATGCGTGCCGTGAAAGTTCTCTGTACATTTTCTAGGTCGGCAATTTCACCTGCCTTGAAAGGTGCTGTTAGTGTGCAGCAATATTCCAGCCTAGATAGAACAAGTGACCTGAAGAGTGTCATCATGGGCTTGGCCTCCCTAGTTTTGAAGGTTCTCATTATCCATCCTGTCATTTTTCTAGCAGATGCGATTGATACAATGTTATGGTCCTTGAAGGTGAGATCCTCCGACATGATCACTCCCAGGTCTTTGACGTTGGTGTTTCGCTCTATTTTGTGGCCAGAATTTGTTTTGTACTCTGATGAAGATTTAATTTCCTCATTTTTACCATATCTGAGTAATTGAAATTTCTCATCGTTGAACTTCATATTGTTTTCTGCAGCCCACTGAAAGATTTGGTTGATGTCCGCCTGGAGCCTTGCAGTGTCTGCAATGGAAGACACTGTCATGCAGATTCGGGTGTCATCTGCAAAGGAAGACACGGTGCTGTGGCTGACATCCTTGTCTATGTCGGATATGAGGATGAGGAACAAGATGGGAGCGAGTACTGTGCCTTGTGGAACAGAGCTTTTCACCGTAGCTGCCTCGGACTTTACTCTGTTGACGACTACTCTCTGTGTTCTGTTAGTGAGGAAATTATAGATCCATCGACCGACTTTTCCTGTTATTCCTTTAGCACGCATTTTGTGCGCTATTACGCCATGGTCACACTTGTCGAAGGCTTTTGCAAAGTCTGTATATATTACATCTGCATTCTTTTTGTCTTCTAGTGCATTTAGGACCTTGTCGTAGTGATCCAATAGTTGAGACAGACAGGAGCGACCTGTTCTAAACCCATGTTGCCCTGGATTGTGTAACTGATGGGTTTCTAGATGGGTGGTGATCTTGCTTCTTAGGACCCTTTCAAAGATTTTTATGATATGGGATGTTAGTGCTATTGGTCTGTAGTTCTTTGCTGTTGCTTTACTGCCCCCTTTGTGGAGTGGGGCTATGTCTGTTGTTTTTAGTAACTGTGGGACGACCCCCGTGTCCATGCTCCCTCTCCATAGGATGGAAAAGGCTCGTGATAGGGGCTTCTTGCAGTTCTTGATGAACACAGAGTTCCATGAGTCTGGCCCTGGGGCAGAGTGCATGGGCATGTCATTTATCGCCTGTTCGAAGTCATTTGGCGTCAGGATAACATCGGATAGGCTTGTGTTAATCAAATTTTGTGGCTCTCTCATAAAAAATTCATTTTGATCTTCGACTCTCAGTCTGGTTAGCGGCTTGCTAAAAACTGAGTCATATTGGGACTTGAGTAGCTCACTCATTTCCTTGCTGTCATCTGTGTAGGACCCATCTTGTTTAAGTAGGGGCCCAATACTGGACGTTGTTCTCGATTTTGATTTGGCATAGGAGAAGAAATACTTTGGGTTTCTTTCGATTTCATTTATGGCTTTTAGTTCTTCCCGCAATTCCTGACTCCTAAAGGATTCTTTTAGCTTAAGTTCGATGCTTGCTATTTCTCTGACCAGTGTCTCCCTACGCATTTCAGATATATTGACCTCTTTTAGCCGCTCTGTTATTCTTTTCCGTCGCCTGTAAAGGGAGCGCCTGTCTCTTTCTATTTTACATCTACTCCTCCTTTTTCTTAGAGGAATAAGCCTTGTGCATACATCGAGTGCCACCGAGTTAATCTGTTCTAGGCATAAGTTGGGGTCTGTGTTGCTTAGTATATCTTCCCAGCTTATATCGGTTAGGACTTGGTTTACTTGGTCCCACTTTATGTTTTTGTTATTGAAGTTGAATTTGGTGAATGCTCCCTCGTGACTAGTCTCATTATGTCGGTCTTGGGCTCCACGCATACATGTCTGAACCTCAATTATGTTGTGATCTGAGTATATTGTTTTTGATATGGTGACATTTCTTATCAGATCATCATTGTTAGTGAAGATGAGGTCTAGTGTATTCTCCAGTCTAGTAGGCTCTATTATTTGCTGGTTTAAATTGAATTTTGTGCAGAGATTTAAAAGCTCGTGTGAGTGTGAGTTTTCATCAGAGCTGCCTCCTGGTGTTATTACTGCAACAATATTATTTGCTATATTCCTCCATTTTAGGTGCCTTAAGTTGAAATCCCCCAGGAGCAAGATGTTGGGTGCAGGAGCTGGAAGATTTTCCAGACAGTGGTCAATTTTTAACAGCTGTTCCTGGAATTGCTGGGATGTTGCATCCGGAGGCTTGTAGACTACCACAATGACTAGGTTTTGGTCTCGACCTTTACTGCTAAAACTTCCACTACATCATTTGAGGCATTAAGCAGTTCTGTGCAAACAAGTGACTCTGCAATGTACAGGCCAACCCCCCCCCCCCTTTTGCCTGTTCACTCTGCCACATCTGTATAGGTTGTAACCTGGGATCCATATTTCGTTGTCCAAGTGATCCTTTATGTGGGTCTCAGTGAAAGCCGCGAACATTGCCTTTGCCTCTGCAAGCAGTCCACGGATGAAAGGTATTTTGTTGTTTGTTGCTGGCTTTAGACCCTGTATATTTGCAAAGAAGAATGTTATTGGACTGGTGGTATTGTTGGTACTGGGGGGGGGATTTTTTTTTCCGGCATTAGTATCTGTATCTGTTGGTTTGGAGTGGAGGCCATCGACTGTGGTTCCACTCCAGGAATGACTGGATTTGGTGTACGATTTCTGCCATTTCCTGCCAGTTTTTTTTCCTTCCTGGCACTAAAAAATCTCTCCCTCTTGAGTGGCTGTGGCTACCCAGGTTTTCCCATGGCCTGGATGTTTTGTATCTTTTTGTCCCCTTTAGATGGTATGCCTGGCAATTTAAGTTATAGCACAGTCTTTCCTGTACTGAAGAGGTACACAGTTCAGGGTGAAAAAGCTTACAGGAAGGGAGTTTGCATTTTCCTGTTGTCATATGGGCATGGCATTTTCTAGGGTGGTCATAGTTGCACGTCCCATCTGTTTTTCCAGATTTCCCATGCCTGCAGATACCAAGTGCATAGTATGTGCACAGGCTTGGTTTCCGTTTGCCTTGGGTTTCTGTGACTGTATTCCCTGTTGGTGCATGTTTCCCTGTCTTACTCCTATCCTCCCTAGCACCAACAATGGAGCTCCCACCAGTTGTTTTTGGTAATATATCCTCACTATTGCTAGTGGAGTCCTCTTGTTTGCTATTTCCTGCGGTATTTCTAGTTTGCAATATTGGTTTTATCTTATCTTTGACTACACTTGTTTCATTACTACGGCTCCTGTCCCCTATGAGGTCATTTATATGTATTCCTTCCTGCGTATAATTCCCGACTACCTGGACAAAATCTCCAGCTTCACCATTACTGTCTCCCAGGACAGCACCTCCAGCTTCACCATTACTGTCTCCCAGGACAGCACCTCCAGCTTCACCATTACTGTCTCCCAGGACAGCACTATCAGCCCCACATTTACTGATTACCAGGATTTCACCTCCAGCCTTACAGTTTCTGACTACATGGCCAGTATCAAGGGCAGTAACATTCAGCCCAGACTTTTTATGTTCCCATCTGTTGTTTACCTGGAGTTTACCTGGAGAGAATTCCGGGGGTCAACTCCCCCGCGGCCCGGTCTGTGACCAGGCCTCCTGGTGGATCAGAGCCTGATCAACCAGGCTGTTGCTGCTGGCTGAACGCAAACCAACGTACGAGCCACAGCCCGGCTGATCTGGAACTGACTTTAGGTGCTTGTCCAGTGCCAGCTTGAAGACTGCCAGGGGTCTGTTGGTAATCCCCTTTATGTGTGCTGGGAGGCAGTTGAACAGTCTCGGGCCCCTGACACTTATTGTATGGTCTCTTAACGTGCTAGTGACACCCCTGCTTTTCATTGGGGGGATGGTGCATCGTCTGCCAAGTCTTTTGCTTTCGTAGTGAGTGATTTTCGTGTGCAAGTTCGGTACTAGTCCCTCTAGGATTTTCCAGGTGTATATAATCATGTATCTCTCCCTCCTGCGTTCCAGGGAATACAGGTTTAGGAACCTCAAGTGCTCCCAGTAATTGAGGTGTTTTATCTCCGTTATGCGCGCCGTGAAAGTTCTCTGTACATTTTCTAGGTCGGCAATTTCACCTGCCTTGAAAGGTGCTGTTAGTGTGCAGCAATATTCCAGCCTAGATAGAACAAGTGACCTGAAGAGTGTCATCATGGGCTTGGCCTCCCTAGTTTTGAAGGTTCTCATTATCCATCCTGTCATTTTTCTAGCAGATGCGATTGATACAATGTTATGGTCCTTGAAGGTGAGATCCTCCGAGATGATCACTCCCAGGTCTTTGACGTTGGTGTTTCGCTCTATTTTGTGGCCAGAATTTGTTTTGTACTCTGATGAAGATTTAATTTCCTCATGTTTTACCATATCTGAGTAATTGAAATTTCTCATCGTTGAACTTCATATTGTTTTCTGCAGCCCACTGAAAGATTTGGTTGATGTCCGCCTGGAGCTTTGCAGTGTCTGCAATGGAAGACACTGTCATGCAGATTCGGGTGTCATCTGCAAAGGAAGACACGGTGCTGTGGCTGACATCCTTGTCTATGTCGGATATGAGGATGAGGAACAAGATGGGAGCGAGTACTGTGCCTTGTGGAACAGAGCTTTTCACTGTAGCTGCCTCGGACTTTACTCTGTTGACGACTACTCTCTGTGTTCTGTTAGTGAGGAAATTATAGATCCATCGACCGACTTTTCCTGTTATTCCTTTAGCACGCATTTTGTGCGCTATTACGCCATGGTCACACTTGTCGAAGGCTTTTGCAAAGTCTGTATATATTACATCTGCATTCTTTTTGTCTTCTAGTGCATTTAGGACCTTGTCATAGTGATCCAATAGTTGAGACAGACAGGAGCGACCTGTTCTAAACCCATGTTGCCCTGGGTTGTGTAACTGATGGGTTTCTAGATGGGTGGTGATCTTGTTTCTTAGGACCCTTTCAAAGTTTTTTATGATATGGGATGTTAGTGCTATTGGTCTGTAGTTCTTTGCTGTTGCTTTACTGCCCCCTTTGTGGAGTGGGGCTATGTCTGTTGTTTTTAGTAACTGTGGGACGACCCCCGTGTCCATGCTCCCTCTCCATAGGATGGAAAAGGCTCGTGATAGGGGCTTCTTGCAGTTCTTGATGAACACAGAGTTCCATGAGTCTGGCCCTGGGGCAGAGTGCATGGGCATGTCATTTATCGCCTGTTCGAAGTCATTTGGCGTCAGGATAACATCGGATAGGCTTGTGTTAATCAAATTTTGTGGCTCTCTCATAAAAAATTCATTTTGATCTTCGACTCTCAGTCTGGTTAGCGGCTTGCTAAAAACTGAGTCATATTGGGACTTGAGTAGCTCACTCATTTCCTTGCTGTCATCTGTGTAGGACCCATCTTGTTTAAGTAGGGGCCCAATACTGGACGTTGTTCTCGATTTTGATTTGGCATAGGAGAAGAAATACTTTGGGTTTCTTTCGATTTCATTTATGGCTTTTAGTTCTTCCCGCGATTCCTGACTCCCAAAGGATTCTTTTAGCTTAAGTTCGATGCTTGTTATTTCTCTGACCAGTGTCTCCCTACGCATTTCAGATATATTGACCTCTTTTAGCCGCTCTGTTATTCTTTTCCTTCGCCTGTAAAGGGAGCGCCTCTTTCTATTTTACATCTACTCCTCCTTTTTCTTAGAGGAATAAGCCTTGTGCATACATCGAGTGCCACCGAGTTAATCTGTTCTAGGCATAAGTTGGGGTCTGTGTTGCTTAGTATATCTACCCAGCTTATATCGGTTAGGACTTGGTTTACTTGGTCCCACTTTATGTTTTTGTTATTGAAGTTGAATTTGGTGAATGCTCCCTCGTGACTAATCTCATTATGTCGGTCTGGGGCTCCGCGCATACATGACTGAACCTCAATTATGTTGTGATCTGAGTATATTGTTTTTGATATGGTGACATTTCTTATCAGATCATCATTGTTAGTGAAGATGAGGTCTAGTGTATTCTCCAGTCTAGTAGGCTCTATTATTTGCTGGTTTAAATTGAATTTTGTGCAGAGATTTAAAAGCTCGCGTGAGTGTGAGTTTTCATCAGAGCTGCCTCCTGGTGCTATTACTGCAACAATATTATTTGCTATATTCCTCCATTTTAGGTGCCTTAAGTTGAAATCCCCCAGGAGCAAGATGTTGGGTGCAGGAGCTGGAAGATTTTCCAGACAGTGGTCAATTTTTAACAGCTGTTCCTGGAATTGCTGGGATGTTGCATCCGGAGGCTTGTAGACTACCACAATGACTAGGTTTTGGTTCTCGACCTTTACTGCTAAAACTTCCACTACATCATTTGAGGCATTTAGCAGTTCTGTGCAAACAAGTGACTCTGCAATGTACAGGCCAACCCCCCCCCCCTCTTTTTCCTGTTCACTCTGTCACATCTGTATAGGTTGTAACCTGGGATGCATATTTCGTTGTCCAAGTGATCCTTTATGTGGGTCTCAGTGAAAGCCGCGAACATTGCCTTTGCCTCTGCAAGCAGTCCACGGATGAAAGGTATTTTGTTGTTTGTTGCTGGCTTTAGACCCTGTATATTTGCCAAGAAGAATGTTATCGGACTGGTGGTATTGTTGGTACTGGGGGGGATTTTTTTTCCGGCATTAGTATCTGTATCTGTTGGTTTGGAGTGGAGGCCATCGACTGTGGTTCCACTCCAGGAATGACTGGATTTGGTGTACGATTTCTGCCATTTCCTGCCAGTTTTTTTTCCTTCCTGGCACTAAAAAACCTCTCCCTCTTGAGTGGCTGTGGCTACCCAGGTTTTCCCATGGCCTGGATGTTTTGTATCTTTTTGTCCCCTTTAGATTGTATGCCTGGCAATTTAAGTTATAGCACAGTCTTTCCTGTACTGAAGAGGTACACAGTTCAGGGTGAAAAAGCTTACAGGAAGGGAGTTTGCATTTTCCTGTTGTCATATGGGCATGGCATTTTCTAGGGTGGTCATAGTTGCACGTCCCATCTGTTTTTCCAGATTTCCCATGCCAGCAGATACCAAGTGCATAGTATGTGCACAGGCTTGGTTTCCGTTTGCCTTGGGTTTCTGTGACTGTATTCCCTGTTGGTGCATGTTTCCCTGTCTTACTTCTATCCTCCCTAGCACCAACAATGGAGCTCCCACCAGTTGTTTTTGGTAATATATCCTCACTATTGCTAGTGGAGTCCTCTTGTTTGCTATTTCCTGCGGTATTTCTAGTTTCCAATATTGGTTTTATCTTATCTTTGACTACACTTGTTTCCCTACTATGGCTCCTGTCCCCTATGAGGTCATTTATATGTATTCCTTCCTGCGTATAATTCCCGACTACCTGGACAAAATCTCCAGCTTCCAGCTTCACCATTACTGTCTCCCAGGACAGCATCTCCAGCTTCACCATTACTGTCTCCCAGGACAGCATCTCCAGCTTCACCATTACTGTCTCCCAGGACAGCATCTCCAGCTTCACACTGCAGCATCTCCAGCTTCACCATTACTGTCTCCCAGGACAGCACCTCCAGCTTCACCATTACTGTCTCCCAGGACAGCACTATCAGCCCCACATTTACTGACTACCAGGACATCATCTCCAGCCTTACAGTTTCTGACTACATGGCCAGTATCAAGGGCAGTACCATTCAGCCCAGACTTTTTATGTTCCCATCTGTTGTAGAAAGCTTCCAGGTTTTCTATGAAAGCAGCTTTGATGTTGACCTCTTTTAATACCCTTGTGATTTTAGTCCACAGATTTATCTCATTTGGGCATACCCAAAAACACTTCCCTGTTTTAATACTGCTTGTAGCTAGTTCTTGGATATCTGCACAAGGGGCGTGACACCAATTTCCACAAAAATGACAATTTATGCATGTGGAAGCCCGTTTGTTTGACTGACCACAGACTACACACAGCTTCATAATGATTTGAATGGTTGATTTACTGCAATTCTACTAGCAACCTCTTGAATATTCTATTAATAACCTCCTTAAATGAAGCTCTAGCTATTTGTATTTCTGTTTCTAACTGTTTTTGTATATTGGACAGCTTACCGTGCACGTTCCTGGTATATATTTAATGTTTGTGTTTATAAGGGCGCCTACAACCCCATCCGTTTACAGTCTGCTTTATTGTCCAACGAAACCGTTTGAAACCAGTCAAGGGTTTGGACCAGTCAAGGGTTCGGACCAGTCCAGGGTTCGGACCAGTCAAGGGTTCCGACCAGTCGATCTGATTTGATCAGTGGGTCACTTATTTAAACCATACTGGTCGGTGATTTGAGCTAACACATGAAGGATCTACTGGAAATTATCTACCCGAGTAATCTGTGATTTGATTGATACAAAAGTATAACTTGCGTGTTGAAGAGCCAGTGACTGCTGGCAACTCCTACAATGACGAACGGTCGACCTCCACCCTTGTTTATCAACGCTGTATCTAGCTTTTCTATTTTTTTTCCGTCTCCACAAATGCTATATTATCACTATAGTTGACTGGTGCAAATTTTGGAGGATGGACGCTTTTTCTGTAGTAATAATTGCTTCTCGTTGTGTATATTGCGACTGCTGGTAACTACAGGTTATATGAAATTCACAGTATATGTCTGGCATTTCAAGAAAAAAGAAACTAATTAAAGTCACTCCACTCCACTAAGTATCATTATAATACTGGTTAGTTGCTACTACAACACTGTATTCTGCTATTCACTGGTTTCACTAGATTATATGCGAGTACACTAGCAGGCCAGGAAGATTATTAAAAACGGCTGACCTGTGGTAAGTTTCTGGCGACTTTTGGCACCTGCCTCTATAGGCTTATCACTTCATTTACAAATTCACCTGTTTTCAAATGACACTTTAGCCTTTATCATCAATATACTAGGGAGCCACTGTAGTATACACTATACACTATGTATACTCAATGTTATCAGGGAGACTTTCTTTCCTCTGACACGAAAAGTTCAGTTATTATTATTTTTTTCACACGGGACACAGGCCTATGATTCCCCTCTGGCAGTAAACTCTGCTAGGTAGTGCACACTAATTCTCCTTTTTTGACTCAGTATATAATGTTTTCCGCCCAAGATTGGTTCCAGGCGCTAGAGGGATGTATCGTATAGGATTGATGACACAAATTAAAGTTCTAGCACGTAAGAGCGACCGTGAAAACACCAGAAAACCCGGAGCACAACGAGGCACACTGACACTGTCACACTTCCAGGTTTTCTATGAAAGCAGCTTTGATGTTGTCCTCTTTTAATAATACCCTTGTGATTTTAGTCCACAGATTTATCTCATTTGGGCATACCCAAAAACACTTCCCTGTTTTAATACTGCTTGTAGGTAGTTCTTGGATATCTGCACAAGGGGCGTGACACCAATTTCCACAAAAATGACAATTTATCCATGTGGAAGCCCGTTTGTTTGATTGACCACAGACTACACAGAGCTTCATAATGATTTGAATGGTTGATTTACTGTAATTCTACTAGCAACCTCTTGAATATTCTACTAATAACCTCCTTAAATGAAGCTCTGGCTATTTGTATTTCTGTTTCTGTTTTTGTATATTGGACAGCTTACCGTGCACGTTCCTGATTTATATTTATTGTTTGTGTTTGATAAGGGTGCCTACAACCCCATCCGTTTACAGTCTGCTTTATTGTCCAACGAATCCATTTGAAACCAGTCAAGGGTTCGGACCAGTCAAGGGTTCGGACCAGTCAAGGGTTTGGACCAGTCAAGGGTTCGGACCAGTCAAGGGTTCGGACCAGTCGATCTGATCTGATCAGTGGGTCACTTATTTAAAACATACTGGTCAGTGATTTGAGCTAACACATGAAGGATCTACTGAAAAATCTACCCGAGTAATATGTGATTTGATTGATACAAAAGTATAACTTGCGTGTTGAAGAAACCGGAGACTGCTGGTAACTCTTACAATGTTGAACGGTCGAGCCTCAACCCTTGTTTATCAATCGCTGTATCTAGCTTTTCTATTTTTTTTTTTTTTTATTTTATTTTTTTTTTTTTTTTGTCTCCACCACAATAAATGCTATATTATCACTATATGGTGAGGGGCTCTTGATTTAGGGAATTGGATCTGTGCTCCAGTTCCCCGAATTAAGCCTGAATGCCTTCCACATCCTCCCCCAGGCGCTGTATAATCCTCCGGGTTTAGCGCTTCCCCCTTGATTACAATAATAATATATTATCACTATAGTTGACTGGTGGAAATTTTGGAGGAAGGACGCTTTTTCTGTAGTAATAATTGCTTCTCGTTGTGTATATTGCGACCGCTGGTAACTACAGATTATATGAAATTCACAGTATACGTCTGGTATTTCAAGAAAAAAGAAACTAATGAAAGTCACTCCACTCCACTAAGTACCATTATAATACTGGTTAGTTGCTACTACAACACTGTATTCTGCTATTCACTGGTTTCACTAGATTATATGCGAGTACACTAGCAGGCCAGGAAGATTATTAAAACAGCTGACCTGTGGTAAGTTTCTGGTGACTTCTGGCATCTGCCTCTATAGGCTTATCACTTCATTTACAAATTCACCTGTTTTCAAATGACACTTTAGCCTTTATCATCAATATACTGTCCATCCTTTGATTTTCCCTGACTTTAAGCCTTTAGATATATTGAAGGACTCCTTTGTCAGCTTACAACATAATTGCCCTTCTCTTCAGAAGTGCCATAAGGCTGCTAGACAAAATCAAGTTATCCAAAGGAAAAACTTTTCATATAAATTTGATTATTTAAAGGGTATCTTGTACAAGTCAGTATTCAAATTAAATTCTAATGAGATAGATTATTCCATCTTAGTTGTTCCAAGTCAATGCAGAGAGACTGTTCTTAAAATGGCTCATGACCTACCAGTGGCCGGACATTTCTCGCATCGTAAAACCTTGAATAAAATTAGGGAAACCTATTTTTGGCCCAAAATGTCCTCAGATATCACTACCTATTGTAGATCGTGTCAAGTTTGCCAACTGTCATCCTCCCGAGGTACCAGGCGATGGGCTGGAGTTTTGAGACTCTGACCGCGGGTTCAATCCCAGCCAGGGTATGGTTTGTTTGCAATCGTGTCATTACGATTTCGTGAGTCATGCCAATCTTTACGGTACCGTTTGAAAGAGTAGCTATTGACATCATTGTTCCTTTATCACCACTTTCATCTGGGGGACATAGATATATATTAACATTAGTTGATTATGCTTCTAGTTTCCCTGAAGCTGTTCCCTTAAAGACCATAACTACTACAGAGGTGGCTGAAGCACTTTTGTCCATCTTCTCCAGAGTGGGCATCCCTAGAGAAATTTTGTCTGACAGTGGGACACAATTCACATCTGAATTAATGCAACATCTCTACCAACTTCTGGGAGTGAAGCCTCTCTTCACAACACCCTATCATCCCAGTTGTAATGGGAGGATTGAGCGCCAGCATTTGGTTCTCAAGTCCATTTTAAGGAAACTTTGCTCCCTTAAACCTAAGGAGTGGCATCGTTACCTACCCTGTGCTTTGTTTGCCATGAGAGAAGTTCCCAGTGACTCTTTGAGGTTTTCACCTTTTGAACTTCTCTATGGTAGACAGGCCAGAGGCCCATTGTCAATCCTTCATGACTTATGGACTAATGATATAAATGCTGAGGTTCAGTCTTCTTATCAGTTTCTCCTTGACCTTAGATCCAAACTTGAGGAGACCTCTGATATAGTTTCGAAAAACTTAAGCTTATCAATGGACCAGTACAAAACCTATTTTCATATTAAAAGTCAGAGGAGAACTTTTAAAGTAGGGGATGAAGTTCTGGTACTTTTACCAATAAAGTCAAATAAATTATTAGTAGCATGGAAAGGTCCGAATAAGGTATTGAAAATTTGTGGGAAAGTTGATTACCTCATAGAAGTCAAGGGTAAACCTAAGCTTTATCATATCAACATTCTTAAGAAATATTACCGAAGAAATTCGGTTAACTGCCTGAATGACTTTGATTTAGTTTTTCCACACAAACTTGATAAGACAACTGAGGAGTGTAAGGTGTGCGTAATTGACACCTCTAATGTAGACTGTGACAGAGAACTACATGACTTGGTGACTCTTGACCACTCAGGTGCAACAAACATTAATATTAATGAGTCTTTGGATGACCATAAGAAACAGGAACTATTTCAATGTGTGAGTAACTTCTTAGATGTTTTTACTGATATTCCAGGTGTCACCTCTATGGTAGTCCATAAGACTGACTTAGTCATGGACAATCATATCAAACAGAAATTATACCCAGTTCCAGTTCACCTTAGGGATGCATTTGACCGAGAGGTAGATCGATTATTAAAGCTAAAGATCATTGAACCTTCAGTATCTGCATATTGCTCACCAGTAGTCATGGTTAAGAAGGAGGATAATTCATATAGACTTGCTATTGACTTCAGAGGACTTAATGCTGTAACTTGGTGGGATGCTGAGCCTATGCCCTTAATAGATAGCGATCTACACAAATTTTATGACTCTTCCTTCTTTTCAGAGCTTGATATTGCACAAGCATGTCATCAAGCAATGTTAGATCCTTCTTCTAAGCAGTACACCACTTTTCCTACCCACCAAAGACTGATGCAGTATAGAACTATGCCCTTCGGTTTGGTAACTGCTTGTGCTACCTACGTGAGACTGATGAGAAAGGTCTTGGGTAATATGCCAAATGTTTCACTTTATTTTGATAACATTTACATAATGACATCCACGTGGGACGAGCATATCCAAACATTGACATCAGTTTTGTGTAGGTTATGCTCACATGGCCTCACTGGCAAACCGAAGAAATGCTTCCTTGGGTATAATAAAATTAGATATCTCGGATTGATTCTTTCTAATAACTCTTTGCAGCCTCTCCCCAGTAAGAACAAAGCTTTATTAGAGTTTAAATTCCCCAAAACCAAGAAGCTCATGCGTAGCTTACTTGGTTCTGTAATTTTTTATGCACAGGCATCTTATCAGACTTCCTTAAAAAGTCTGTGAAGGAACCTCTTGAACTTTCTGACGTAGCTCGAGAAAAGTTTAATGAAATTAAAAATATCTTCTCGAAATACCCTATACTTAAGATTCCAGATGTTAATAAACCATTTTGTTTAAGGACTGATGCCTCCAATATCGGCTTAGGTGCAGTGTTACTAAAGTACCATGATGGTACACCCTTCCCTGTATGCTTCCTAAACCAGAAACTTCTTCCTGCAGAAACATAAGAACATAAGAACGAAGGAACACTGCAGAAGGCCCACTGGCCCATGCGAGGCAGGTCCAAGTCTCCTACCGGCTTAAGCCAATGCACCCAACCTAGTCAGGTCAGGTCACATTGACTTAAGGGAGGAACACGGCAACCGACCTGGTAGCACAAGCTATCAGGTCCAACTCACACCCACCCACATCCACTCATGTATTTATCCAACCTATTTTTAAAGCTACACAACGTTCTGGCCTCTATCACTGTACTTGGGAGCTTGTTCCACTCATCCACAACTCTATTACCAAACCAGTACTTTCCTATATCCTTCCTGAATCTGAATTTGTCCAACTTAAAACCATTGCTGCGAATCCTGTCTAGGCTAGATATTTTCAGCACACTATTTACATCCCCTTTATTTATTCCTGTCTTCCATTTATACACCTCAATCATATCCCCCCTAATTCTACGTCTTTCTAGAGAGTGCAGATTCAGGGCCCTTAGTCTATCCTCATAGGGAAGGTTTCTGATACATGGGATCAACTTTGTCATCCTCCTTTGTACATTTTCCAGAGAATTTATATCCATTCTGTAATACGGTGACCAAAACTGTGCAGCATAATCTAAATGAGGCCTAACCAAGGATGTATAGAGTTGAAGAACAACCTGAGGACTCCTATTATTTATGCTTCTTGATATGAAGCCAAGGACTCTATTAGCTTTATTGCGAACACTTATGCACTGTTGTCTTGGTTTCAGATTACTGCTAACCAGAACTCCTAAAACTTTTTCGCAATCCGTAATATTAAGATTTACATTATTTAGTTTATATGTGGCATGGTTATTGTCCTGTCCAACATTTAGAACTTTGCATTTGTCTATATTAAACTGTATCTGCCACTTCTCCGACCACTGCATCAGTCTATTCAAATCTTCCTGGAGTGCTCGAATGTCCTCGTCAGAATGAATTCGACGGCCTATTTTGGTGTCATCGGTAAACTTGCCGATGTCGCTCTTTATGCCCTCATCTATGTCGTTTATGTAGATTGTGAACAGCAGGGGGCCCAACACTGACCCCTGAGGAACACCGCTCGTGACGCTTCCCCACTCTGATTTCTCCCCATTTATGCAAACTTTCTGCTGCCTATTTGTCAACCATGCCTCTATCCAGGAAAAAATTTCTCCTCCTATTCCAAGTGCCTTAATTTTCCTCAATAGTCTCTTATGTGGGACCCTGTCAAAAGCCTTACTGAAGTCCATATACACAATATCATATTCATTACCATGATCTACCTCCTCAAATACCTTAGTGAAAAAAGTTAATAAATTCGTAAGGCAGGAACGCCCCTTTGTAAAACCATGCTGAGATTCGTTGATCAATTTATGCTTTTCAAGGTGGCTACGAACTGCCTCGGCAATTATTGATTCCATAAATTTTCTCACTATGGAGGTTAGGCTTATTGGTCTATAGTTCGAAGCTAAGGACCCGTCACCTGCTTTGAAAATAGGTATCACATTTGCCATTTTCCACTTATCTGGCACCATGCCAGTTTGTAGTGATATGTTGAAAAGATTAGCCAAAGGTGTGCTAAGCTCCTCTTTACATTCCTTTAGAACCCTTGCATACAGTTCATCAGGGCCTGGGGATTTGTTAGGTTTTAATTTATCTATTTGCCTAAGAACCATGTCACTTGTGACCCTAATCATGCACAGTTTATTATCGTCCTGTTCTACATAATTTATCATTACTGGAATATCGCTGGTATCCTCCTGTGTAAAAACTGAGAGGAAGTATGTGTTAAAAATTCTACACATTTCCTTATCACTGTCAGTGAGCTGACCCGAGGAACTTTTGAGTGGGCCTATCATGTCCCTGATCTTACTTCTGTATACCTGAAAGAATCCTTTTGGGTTAGTCTTCGATTCTCTTGCAACTTTAACCTCATAATCTCTCTTTGCTTTTCTAATTCCCTTTTTTATTTCTCTCTTTAACTGAATATATCGATTTCTTAATTGCCCCTCTCCTCTTTTGATTTGCCTATATATGCCTCTCTTTTGACCAATCAGATATTTTAATCTACGGTTCATCCATTTAGGATCATTTTTGTTTGATCTGATTTCCCTATTTGGAACATAATTTGACTGAGCAGCTAGAACTATGCCCTGGAAAGCATCATATCGGCAACCATCACCACCTACCTGACCCTTAGTCAGGTCATTCCAGTTCAGCCCACCTAAGTAATTTTTCAGTCCTATGAAATCAGCCAAGCGAAAGTCAGGGACGGAGACTTGATTGCCATTATTAGGGGAATTCCATGATATATTAAAACTGAGTGATTTGTGATCACTTTCCCCAAGCTCATCATTAACCTCAAGATTATTAATTAGTGTTTCCCTACTGGCAAGAACCAAGTCAAGGAGGTTATTTCCTCTAGTTGGCTCTATCACAAACTGTTTTAAAAAACAATCCTGGATCGTATCAAGAAAGTCACCTGACTCTAAATTTCCCGTCAAATTGCTCCAGTCAATCTGTCTATAGTTGAAATCTCCCATTAGCACAACATTTTCGTATGTAGATGCCTTACGAATTTCGTCCCATAGAAGTTTACTGCACTCCCTTTCAAGATTTGGGGCCCTGTAAATCACACCCAAAATTAGTTTTTCTCGGCCCTCGAGAAGCTGTAACCAAACAGATTCAGTGGCTGACGCTTCTACTTTTATATCTTGTCTAACACAACAATTTAAATTGTCTCTGACATACATCGCTACTCCACCACCCTTCCTGTTGACCCTGTCAGTGTGGAATAACTTATAGCCTTGTATGTGACATTCAGAGAGCATCTCTCTATCTTTCAGATTGAGCCAGGTCTCTGTTATAGCAATAATATCTATGTTTCCTGCACTTGCAATTAATCTTAGCTCATCTATCTTATTTCTTACACTCCTGCTATTAGTATAGTAAACCTTAAGGGAGCTAGTCCCTTGCTGTCCTCTGCTGTCCCCCTTTGTTTGCTGACCTGATCTATTGTCTTTATTTATAACTTCATGCTGAATGCCTTTTATACATTTACTGATTCCAACCCTAGTGTTGCAACCTGCTTGTTTCCCACACACACCTATACCTCTATCTTCTATCAGTTTAAAATCATAGGCATTTCACCAATGGCCTTCTCAATTGAGTTTGCAAGTGTTACCACCCCAGCCCCAGAGAGATGTACCCCATCCCTTGCATACATATCATGTTTGCCATAAAAGTTGTTCCAGTTGTCAATGAATGGGATTGCAAGTTCCTTGCAGTATCTGTCTAGCCAGCAGTTTACACCAATTGCCCTAGACAACCATTCATTTCCTACTCCCCTTCTAGGCAAGATGCTACGTATAAGAACATAAGAACATAAGAAAGAAGGAACACTGCAGAAGGCCTACTGGCCCATGAGAGGCAGGTCCAAGTCTCCTACCGGCTTAAGCCAATGCACCCAACCTAGTCAGGTCAGGTCACATTGACTTAAGGGAGGAACACAGCAACCGACCTGGTAGCACAAGCTATCAGGTCCAACTCACACCCACCCACATCCACTCATGTATTTATCCAACCTATTTTTAAAGCTACACAACGTTCTGGCCTCTATCACTGTACTTGGGAGCTTGTTCCACTCATCCACAACTCTATTACCAAACCAGTACTTTCCTATATCCTTCCTGAATCTGAATTTGTCCAACTTAAAACCATTGCTGCGAGTCCTGTCTAGGCTAGATATTTTCAGCACACTATTTACATCCCCTTTATTTAATCCTGTCTTCCATTTATACACCTCAATCATATCCCCCCTAATTCTACGTCTTTCTAGAGAGTGCAGATTCAGGGCCCTTAGTCTATCCTCATAGGGAAGGTTTCTGATACATGGGATCAACTTTGTCATCCTCCTTTGTACATTTTCCAGAGAATTTATATCCATTCTGTAATACGGTGACCAAAACTGTGCAGCATAATCTAAATGAGGCCTAACCAAGGATGTATAGAGTTGAAGAACAACCTGAGGACTCCTATTATTTATGCTTCTTGATATGAAGCCAAGGACTCTATTAGCTTTATTGCGAACACTTATGCACTGTTGTCTTGGTTTCAGATTACTGCTAACCAGAACTCCTAAAACTTTTTCGCAATCCGTAATATTAAGATTTACATTATTTAGTTTATATGTGGCATGGTTATTGTCCTGTCCAACATTTAGAACTTTGCATTTGTCTATATTAAACTGTATCTGCCACTTCTCCGACCACTGCATCAGTCTATTCAAATCTTCCTGGAGTGCTCGAATGTCCTCGTCAGAATGAATTCGACGGCCTATTTTGGTGTCATCGGTAAACTTGCCGATGTCGCTCTTTATGCCCTCATCTATGTCGTTTATGTAGATTGTGAACAGCAGGGGGCCCAACACTGACCCCTGAGGAACACCGCTCGTGACGCTTCCCCACTCTGATTTCTCCCCATTTATGCAAACTTTCTGCTGCCTATTTGTCAACCATGCCTCTATCCAGGAAAAAATTTCTCCTCCTATTCCAAGTGCCTTAATTTTCCTCAATAGTCTCTTATGTGGGACCCTGTCAAAAGCCTTACTGAAGTCCATATACACAATATCATATTCATTACCATGATCTACCTCCTCAAATACCTTAGTGAAAAAAGTTAATAAATTCGTAAGGCAGGAACGCCCCTTTGTAAAACCATGCTGAGATTCGTTGATCAATTTATGCTTTTCAAGGTGGCTACGAACTGCCTCGGCAATTATTGATTCCATAAATTTTCTCACTATGGAGGTTAGGCTTATTGGTCTATAGTTCGAAGCTAAGGACCCGTCACCTGCTTTGAAAATAGGTATCACATTTGCCATTTTCCACTTATCTGGCACCATGCCAGTTTGTAGTGATATGTTGAAAAGATTAGCCAAAGGTGTGCTAAGCTCCTCTTTACATTCCTTTAGAACCCTTGCATACAGTTCATCAGGGCCTGGGGATTTGTTAGGTTTTAATTTATCTATTTGCCTAAGAACCATGTCACTTGTGACCCTAATCATGCACAGTTTATTATCGTCCTGTTCTACATAATTTATCATTACTGGAATATCGCTGGTATCCTCCTGTGTAAAAACTGAGAGGAAGTATGTGTTAAAAATTCTACACATTTCCTTATCACTGTCAGTGAGCTGACCCGAGGAACTTTTGAGTGGGCCTATCATGTCCCTGATCTTACTTCTGTATACCTGAAAGAATCCTTTTGGGTTAGTCTTCGATTCTCTTGCAACTTTAACCTCATAATCTCTCTTTGCTTTTCTAATTCCCTTTTTTATTTCTCTCTTTAACTGAATATATCGATTTCTTAATTGCCCCTCTCCTCTTTTGATTTGCCTATATATGCCTCTCTTTTGACCAATCAGATATTTTAATCTACGGTTCATCCATTTAGGATCATTTTTGTTTGATCTGATTTCCCTATTTGGAACATAATTTGACTGAGCAGCTAGAACTATGCCCTGGAAAGCATCATATCGGCAACCATCACCACCTACCTGACCCTTAGTCAGGTCATTCCAGTTCAGCCCACCTAAGTAATTTTTCAGTCCTATGAAATCAGCCAAGCGAAAGTCAGGGACGGAGACTTGATTGCCATTATTAGGGGAATTCCATGATATATTAAAACTGAGTGATTTGTGATCACTTTCCCCAAGCTCATCATTAACCTCAAGATTATTAATTAGTGTTTCCCTACTGGCAAGAACCAAGTCAAGGAGGTTATTTCCTCTAGTTGGCTCTATCACAAACTGTTTTAAAAAACAATCCTGGATCGTATCAAGAAAGTCACCTGACTCTAAATTTCCCGTCAAATTGCTCCAGTCAATCTGTCTATAGTTGAAATCTCCCATTAGCACAACATTTTCGTATGTAGATGCCTTACGAATTTCGTCCCATAGAAGTTTACTGCACTCCCTTTCAAGATTTGGGGCCCTGTAAATCACACCCAAAATTAGTTTTTCTCGGCCCTCGAGAAGCTGTAACCAAACAGATTCAGTGGCTGACGCTTCTACTTTTATATCTTGTCTAACACAACAATTTAAATTGTCTCTGACATACATCGCTACTCCACCACCCTTCCTGTTGACCCTGTCAGTGTGGAATAACTTATATAGCCTTGTATGTGACATTCAGAGAGCATCTCTCTATCTTTCAGATTGAGCCAGGTCTCTGTTATAGCAATAATATCTATGTTTCCTGCACTTGCAATTAATCTTAGCTCATCTATCTTATTTCTTACACTCCTGCTATTAGTATAGTAAACCTTAAGGGAGCTAGTCCCTTGCTGTCCTCTGCTGTCCCCCTTTGTTTGCTGACCTGATCTATTGTCTTTATTTATAACTTCATGCTGAATGCCTTTTATACATTTACTGATTCCAACCCTAGTGTTGCAACCTGCTTGTTTCCCACACACACCTATACCTCTATCTTCTATCAGTTTAAAATCATAGGCATTTCACCAATGGCCTTCTCAATTGAGTTTGCAAGTGTTACCACCCCAGCCCCAGAGAGATGTACCCCATCCCTTGCATACATATCATGTTTGCCATAAAAGTTGTTCCAGTTGTCAATGAATGGGATTGCAAGTTCCTTGCAGTATCTGTCTAGCCAGCAGTTTACACCAATTGCCCTAGACAACCATTCATTTCCTACTCCCCTTCTAGGCAAGATGCTACGTATAAGAACATAAGAACATAAGAAAGAAGGAACACTGCAGAAGGCCTACTGGCCCATGAGAGGCAGGTCCAAGTCTCCTACCGGCTTAAGCCAATGCACCCAACCTAGTCAGGTCAGGTCACATTGACTTAAGGGAGGAACACAGCAACCGACCTGGTAGCACAAGCTATCAGGTCCAACTCACACCCACCCACATCCACTCATGTATTTATCCAACCTATTTTTAAAGCTACACAACGTTCTGGCCTCTATCACTGTACTTGGGAGCTTGTTCCACTCATCCACAACTCTATTACCAAACCAGTACTTTCCTATATCCTTCCTGAATCTGAATTTGTCCAACTTAAAACCATTGCTGCGAGTCCTGTCTAGGCTAGATATTTTCAGCACACTATTTACATCCCCTTTATTTAATCCTGTCTTCCATTTATACACCTCAATCATATCCCCCCTAATTCTACGTCTTTCTAGAGAGTGCAGATTCAGGGCCCTTAGTCTATCCTCATAGGGAAGGTTTCTGATACATGGGATCAACTTTGTCATCCTCCTTTGTACATTTTCCAGAGAATTTATATCCATTCTGTAATACGGTGACCAAAACTGTGCAGCATAATCTAAATGAGGCCTAACCAAGGATGTATAGAGTTGAAGAACAACCTGAGGACTCCTATTATTTATGCTTCTTGATATTAAGCCAAGGATTCTATTAGCTTTATTGCGAACACTTATGCACTGTTGTCTTGGTTTCAGATTACTGCTAACCAGAACTCCTAAATCTTTTTCGCAATCCGTAATATTAAGATTTACATTATTTAGTTTATATGTGGCATGGTTATTGTCCTGTCCAACATTTAGAACTTTGCATTTGTCTATATTAAACTGCATCTGCCACTTCTCCGACCACTGCATCAGTCTATTCAAATCTTCCTGGAGTGCTCGAATGTCCTCGTCAAAATGAATTCGACGGCCTATTTTGGTGTCATCGGCAAACTTGCCGATGTCGCTCTTTATGCCCTCATCTATGTCGTTCATGTAGTTTGTGAACAGCAGGGGGCCCAACACTGACCCCTGAGGAACACCGCTCGTGACGCTTCCCCACTCTGATTTCTCCCCATTTATGCAAACTCTCTGTTGCCTATTTGTCAACCATGCCTCTATCCAGGAAAAAATTTCTCCTCCTATTCCATGTGCCTTAATTTTCCTCAATAGTCTCTTATGTGGGACCCTGTCAAAAGCCTTACTGAAGTCCATATACACAACATCATATTCATTACCTTGATCTACCTCCTCAAATACCTTAGTGAAAAAAGTTAATAAATTCGTAAGGCAGGAACGCCCCTTTGTAAAACCATGCTGAGATTCGTTGATCAATTTATGCTTTTCAAGGTGGCTACGAACTGCCTCGGCAATTATTGATTCCATAAATTTTCCCACTATGGAGGTTAGGCTTATTGGTCTATAGTTCGAAGCTAAGGACCCGTCACCTGCTTTATAAATAGGTATCACATTTGCCATTTTCCACCTATCTGGCACCATGCCAGTTTGTAGTGATATGTTGAAAAGATTAGCCAAAGGTGTGCTAAGCTCCTCTTTACATTCCTTTAGAACCCTTGCATACAGTTCATCAGGGCCTGGGAATTTGTTAGGCTTTAATTTATCTATTTGCCTAAGAACCATGTCACTTGTGACCCTAATCATGCACAGTTTATTATCGTCCTGTTCTACATAATTTATCATTACTGGAATATCGCTGGTATCCTCCTGTGTAAAAACTGAGAGGAAGCATGTGTTAAAAATTCTACACATTTCCTTATCACTGTCAGTGAGCTGACCCGAGGAACTTTTGAGTGGGCCTATCTTGTCCCTGATCTTACTTCTGTATACCTGAAAGAATCCTTTTGGGTTAGTCTTCGATTCTCTTGCAACTTTAACCTCATAATATCTCTTTGCTTTTCTAATTCCCGTTTTTATTTCTCTCTTTAACTGAATATATCGATTTCTTAATTGCCCCTCTCCTCTTTTGATTTGCCTATATATGCCTCTCTTTTGACCAATCAGATATTTTAATCTATTGTTCATCCATTTAGGATCATTTTTGTTTGATCTGATTTCCCTATTTGGAACATAATTTGACTGAGCAGCTAGAACTATGCCCTGGAAAGCATCATATCGGCAACCATCACCACCTACCTGACCCTTAGTCAGGTCATTCCAGTTCAGCCCACCTAAGTAATTTTTCAGTCCTATGAAATCAGCCAAGCGAAAGTCAGGGACGGAGACTTGATTGCCATTATTAGGGGAATTCCATGATATATTAAAACTGAGTGATTTGTGATCACTTTCCCCAAGCTCATCATTAACCTCAAGATTATTAATTAGTGTTTCCCTACTGGCAAGAACCAAGTCAAGGAGGTTATTTCCCCTAGTTGGCTCTGTCACAAACTGTTTTAAAAAACAATCCTGGATCGTATCAAGAAAGTCACCTGACTCTAAATTTCCTGTCAAATTGCTCCAGTCAATCTGTCTATAGTTGAAATCTCCCATTAGCACAACATTTTCGTATATAGATGCCTTACGAATTTCGTCCCATAGAAGTTTACTGCACTCCTTTTCAAGATTTGGGGCCCTGTAAATCACTCCCAAAATTAGTTTTTCTCGGCCCTCGAGAAGCTGTAAACAAACAGATTCAGTGGCTGACGCTTCTACTTTTATATCTTGTCTAACACAACAATTTAAATTGTCTCTGACTACATCGCTACTCCACCACCCTTCCTGTTGACCCTGTCAGTGTGGAATAACTTATAGCCTTGTATGTGACATTCAGAGGGCATCTCTCTATCTTTCAGATTGAGCCAGGTCTCTGTTATAGCAATAATATCTATGTTTCCTGCACTTGCAATTAATCTTAGCTCATCTATCTTATTTCTTACACTCCTGCTATTAGTATAGTAAACCTTAAGGGAGCTAGTCCCTTGCTGTCCTCTGCTGTCCCCCTTTGTTTGCTGACCTGATCTATTGTCTTTATTTATAACTTCATGCTGAATGCCTTTTATACATTTACTGATTCCAACCCTAGTGTTGCAACCTGCTTGTTTCCCACACACACCCGTACCTCTATCTTCTATCAGTTTAAAATCATAGGCATTTCACCAATGGCCTTCTCAATTGAGTTTGCAAGTGCTACCCCTCCCTTAGACTTAATGAAATCTATAGCTGACCTGTACTTACCTAGCAGCTCTTCTCTCCTACCCTTCCCAATGTCATTTCCTCCAGCACTGAGACAAATAATGGGCTTGTTCCCATTACCTGACATGATATTATCCAGCCTGTTAACTATGTCCCCAACACCAGCTCCAGGGAAGCACACTCTGTCTCTCATCTTCTTATTCCTATTACAAAAAGCACGTTCAATATATCTTACCTGAGAGTCACCAACCACAAGAATGCGCTTACCTCTGTAAGGGGCAGTAGTACCCTTACCTTCACTGGCCACTGAAGTACATTCATCCTGAAGAACAGAGAAGCGATTTCCTACCTTCAGATCTTCACTCTTAACTTTCCTTATTCTGATTCTCCTCCCATTATTGGTTACCACTCGCCACTTGCAGCAGGTGCTGGACTGCACCTCACTGCTGGTAGCCGTTGCTACCTCCCCACCTACAGCCTCCTCACAGCGAGAGACAGACTGCACCTCACTGCTAGAAGCCTCATTCCCCACAACTCCAGCCACCTCACACTCTCTCCCAGACCCATTGAGGTGGACCTTCAGCCTCCTAATCTCCTCCTGGAGAAGCAAGACCTCCTCCTTCAACTCTCCAACCTCAATTTTTAAAACACTGCAGAAGCAAGCCATGCTTTGTAACCGTCCACGCTAATCCCCAAAGCAGCTCAGGGTCTGTGACCTCACGTGACGACTGATCAAACTTAAATTTTACTTACTAGGTAAAGAATTCATTTTAGAAACGGATCAGAAACCTTTGATATACCTAGAAACTTTTAAGGGAACCAACAGTCGCCTCTTGAGGTGGACATTGGCACTCCAAGCTTTTAAGTTTCATATTGTGTATATCAATGGTTCATCCAATTCTTTCTTTTACTGGTTAAGTCGTGACAGTCAGTAGATGATTTGGTACCTTACACGACTTTCCGAGTTTAGAACTTTTTCCTCGCCTATTCTTCTTATACTCCTTGACTATAAGTCTTAGCATGGGAAAGTGTGAGGGAAAAGTTCAACAGATAGGAGTAGAGAGCGAATATATGGTTACGATAGTTTGATTGCCAGCTGCTTGTTAATGTAGGGTCAGTCTAGCTCCCGTTATCCACCCCTTTTTCTCCACCCCGAAAGGTGACGTGTGGGGCTCCGACCAAACAGTAATCACTTGACTCACAGCTCCCAGCACAACTGTAAGTAAAAGTGTCTGATCCTATTCTAGTTGATATATTGGTTGAAAGCTTCACTTTTGACCAATAATAAACTTAGTCCTTACTGCCTTGATTTCCATGTCTTACTTTAAAATCACCAATTTTTTTTAGTACCTTGCACTTATCATGGAAAGTGCTTTCTTAAGCAGTGGGTAACCTTTGTCTCTTTTCTAGCTTGGAATGTCAGCTCGGGTCATCTGACAACCAAAGAAATAGTGTTGACGGAGACGGACTCAGCAAAAGTCAGGAGACGTCACTTTGTAATCTACCTACCTAATTAATTGAAGTTACATACAGGAAACTACCCCTCATCTTTGCAGTGGTGAAGAACCTGCATTCCTATCATCTGGGATAGACTATTCAAGGCTATAGATTCTGTGAAGAACTAGTCGTTGGGTTGTCACTCAACACCAGTGTCCCCCCCGCATCATCAGTAATGGCTGCAATTTCTACAAGACGGTGTCAACATAAATTAGACACCCCAATTTACTTGTACATATTAGCGTTGAAGTCAAATGTCATTTTTTCATTTCATTTTTCATTTTTCTTTAAAGTAGGATAAATATTTCATATTTAAGTATTTTATACTTTCATATCTAAATAATAAAGTGTAAATGTTTGTCAGTTTTTATTCTTCTTCTATTCATTAATTTTCCTGAGGAGGAGCCAGCCCTGGTAATACTTACTGGAGTCGTGACTAGGGCTGAGTAAGCCTTCACAGTGGTCAATTTTTAACAGCTGTTCCTGGAATTGCTGGGACGTTGCATCCGGAGGCTTGTAGACTACCACAATGACTAAGTTTTGGTTCTCGACCTTTACTGCTAAAACTTCCACTACATCATTTGAGGCATTAAGCAGTTCTGTGCAAACAAGTGACTCTGCAATGTACAGGTCAACCCCCCCCCCTTTTGCCTGTTCACTCTGTCGCATCTGTATAGGTTGTAACCAGGGATCCATATTTTGTTGTCCAAGTGATCCTTTAAGTGGGTCTCTGTGAAAGCCGCGAACATTGCATTTGCCTCTGCAAGCAGTCCACGGATGAAAAGTATTTTGTTGTTCGTTGCTGGCTTTAGACCCTGTATATCGGACTGGTGGTATTGGTGGTACTGGGGGCACTTTTTTTTGATGTCTGTAATATTATTATTTCAGTGAGGTATATTAGGTGGCAGTAGCCTGAACTGACTCAAGTGGAAATTATCATTGAATTTGAACCTCTTGTTTAATGTGATATTTGTCAGAATTATAATTTTAAGATCAATATTACCTACTCTCTCTCTCTCTCTCTCTCTCTCTCTCTCTCTCTCTCTCTCTCTCTCTCTCTCTCTCTCTCTCTCTCTCTCTCTCTCTCTCTCTCTCTCTCTCTCTCTCTTAATCTTTGTAATTTGTAATAAAGTGTTAAGACCTTGCCTGTACCATCCATTATATGTACTATATTATTAACACCCATACAAGAAGTCTCTGAATGTATTTTTAGTGAGGTTTATATCGTATTAAGTAGTAACCTGAGTTAAATATAATTGGAAGTGTTCATTGAACTTGATCACTTGTGTCATATGATCTATTTTAGAATTCTGACTTTATAGTAAATATTTACTCTTGCATAAGCTATAAGGGAAAGATAAGCGAAGAATTCTTGTGTTGTGAGTCTTACACGAGATATCATCACTGGCAAACATGGCAACTGTCATAGAGGAACCTATTTCTGCAGGTGATGGAAATGATGATAGCTTCCAGACCTTTAAAGTAAACAAAAGAGAAAAAGTGAGAAAGGACTAGAGCGTCGACGTAGTCAGACTCACTTGACTCGTAGACAATGTGAAACTCAACGTTCTTGTTGCACACAGGCTGCAAGAAGTCTTTCTTCAAAGTAAGAATGTGTTAAGCTGAACTTCCCTGACAACACCCTGATGCCTGCTAAGTGTGCATGACAACACCCTGATGCCTGCTAAGTGTGCATGACAACACCCTGATGCCTGCTAAGTGTGCATGACAACACCCTGATGCCTGCTAAGTGTGCATGACAACACCCTGATGCCTGCTAAGTGTGCATGACAACACCCTGATGCCTGCTAAGTGTGCATGACAACACCCTGATGCCTGCTAAGTGTGCATGACAACACCCTGATGCCTGCTAAGTGTGCATGACAACACCCTGATGCCTGCTAAGTGTGACAACACCCTGATGACATGACAACACCCTGATGCCTGCTAATTGTGCATGCTGATGACATGACACCCTGATGCCTGCTAAGTGTGCATGACAACACCCTGATGCCCTAAGTGTGCATGACAACACCCTGATGCCTGATGCCTGATAAGTGTGCATGACAACACCCATGCCCTAAGTGTGCATGCCTGCTGCAAGTGTGCATGACAACACCCTGATGCCTGCTAAGTGTGCATGACAACACCCTGATGCCTGCTAAGTGTGCATGACAACACCCTGATGCCTGCTAAGTGTGCATGACAACACCCTGATGCCTGCTAAGTGTGCATGACAACACCCTGATGCCTGCTAAGTGTGCATGACAACACCCTGATGCCTGCTAAGTGTGCATGACAACACCCTGATGCCTGCTAAGTGTGCATGACAACACCCTGATGCCTGCAAGTGTGCATGACAACACCCTGATGCCTGCTAAGTGTGCATGGCAACACCCTGATGCCTGCTAAGTGTGCATGACAACACCCTGATGCCTGCTAAGTGTGCATGACTACACCCTGATGCCTGCTAAGTGTGCATGACAGCACCCTGATGCATGCAAGTGTGCATGACAACACCCTGATGCCTGCTAAGTGTGCATGGCAACACCCTGATGCCTGCTAAGTGTGCATGACAACACCCTGATGCCTGCTAAGTGTGCATGACAACACCCTGATGCCTGCTAAGTGTGCATGACAACACCCTGATGCCTGCAAGTGTGCATGACAACACCCTGATGCCTGCTAAGTGTGCATGACAACACCCTGATGCCTGCTAAGTGTGCATGACAACACCCTGATGCCTGCTAAGTGTGCATGACAACACCCTGATGCCTGCTAAGTGTGCATGACAACACCCTGATGCCTGCTAAGTGTGCATGACGACACCCTGATGCCTGCTAAGTCTGCATAACAACACCCTGATGCCTGCTAAGTGTGCATGACAACACCCTGATGGCAACACCCTGATGTCTGCTAAGTGTGCATGACAACACCCTGATGCCTGCTAAGTGTGCATGACTACACCCTGATGCCTGCTAAGTGTGCATGACAGCACCCTGATGCCTGCTAGGTGTGCATGACAACACCCTGATGCCTGCTAAGTGTGCATGACAACACCCTGATGCCTGCTAAGTGTGCATGACAACACCCTGATGCCTGCTAAGTGTGCATGACAACACCCTAATGCCTGCTAAGTGTCCATGACAACACCCTGATGCCTGCTGAGTGTGCAAGATACCTGCTAAATGTGCATGACAACACACTGATACCTGCTAAGTGTGCATGACAACACCCTGATGCCTGCTAAGTGTGCATGACAACACCCTGATGCCTGCTAAGTGTGCATGACAACACCCTGATGCCTGCTAAGTGTGCAAGACAACACCCTGATGCCTGCTAAGTGTGCATGACAACACCCTGATGCCTGCTAAGTGTGCATGACAACACCCTGATGCCTGCTAAGTGTGCATGACAACACCCTGATGCCTGCTAAGTGTGCATGACAACACCCTGATGCCTGCTAAGTGTGCATGACAACACCCTGATGCCTGCTAAGTGTGCATGACAACACCCTGATGCCTGCTAAGTGTGCATGACAACACCCTGATGCCTGCAAGTGTGCATGACAACACCCTGATGCCTGCTAAGTGTGCACGACAACACCCTGATGCCTGCTAAGTGTGCATGACAACACCCTGATGCCTGCTAAGTGTGCATGACAACACCCTGATGCCTGCTAAGTGTGCATGACAACACCCTGATGCCTGCTAAGTGTGCATGACAACACCCTGATGCCTGCTAAGTGTGCATGACAACACCCTGATGCCTGCAAGTGTGCATGACAACACCCTGATGCCTGCTAAGTGTGCATGGCAACACCCTGATGCCTGCTAAGTGTGCATGACAACACCCTGATGCCTGCTAAGTGTGCATGACTACACCCTGATGCCTGCTAAGTGTGCATGACAGCACCCTGATGCCTGCAAGTGTGCATGACAACACCCTGATGCCTGCTAAGTGTGCATGACAACACCCTGATGCCTGCTAAGTGTGCATGACAACACCCTGATGCCTGCTAAGTGTGCATGACAACACCCTGATGCCTGCTAAGTGTGCATGACAACACCTTGATGCCTGCTAAGTGTGCATGACAACACCCTGATGCCTGCTAAGTGTGCATGACAACACCCTGATGCCTGCTAAGTGTGCATGACAACACCCTGATGCCTGCTAAGTGTGCATGACAATACCTTGATGCCTGCAAGTGTGCATGACAACACCCTGATGCCTGCTAAGTGTGCATGGCAACACCCCGATGCCTGCTAAGTGTGCATGACAACACCCCGATGCCTGCTAAGTGTGCATGACAACACCCCGATGCCTGCTAAGTGTGCATGACAACACCCCGATGCCTGCTAAGTGTGCATGACAACACCCTGATTCCTGCTAAGTGTGCATGACAACACCCTGATGCCTGCTAAGTGTGCATGACAACACCCTGATGCCTGCTAAGTGTGCATGACAACACCCTGATGCCTGCTAAGTGTGCACGAAAACACCCTGATGCCTGCTAAGTGTGCATGACAACACCCTGATGCCTGCTAAGTGTGCATGGCAACACCCTGATGCCTGCTAAGTGTGCATGACAACACCCTGATGCCTGCTAAGTGTGCATGACAACACCCTGATGCCTGCTAAGTGTGCATGACAACACCCTGATGCCTGCTAAGTGTGCATGACAACACCCTGATGCCTGCTAAGTGTGCATGACAACACCCTGATGCCTGCTAAGTGTGCATGACAACACCCTGATGCCTGCTAAGTGTGCATGGCAACACCCTGATGCCTGCTAAGTGTGCATGACAACACCCTGATGCCTGCTAAGTGTGCATGACAACACCCTGATGCCTGCTAAGTGTACATGACAACACCCTGATGCCGGCTAAGTGTGCATGACAACACCCTGATGCCTGCTAAGTGTGCATGACAACACCCTGATGCCTGCTAAGTGTGCATGACAACACCCTGATGCCTGCTAAGTGTGTATGGCTGATGGAAGCTGTAAAGAAACATCCTAAGTCAAGGATCCAATTTAGCAAAAACACACACCACTTTGTGCTTGTGGAACAGAATGAAGAACTGATCAATGATCTACTTAGTACACCTTAGATAAGATAAGATAAGATTTCGTTTTGATTTTTAACCCCAGAGGGTTAGCCACCCAGCATAATCCAAGAAAGTCAGTGTGTCATCGAGGACTGTAACTTATTTCCATTGGGGTCCTTAATCTTTTCCCCCAGGATGCAACCCACACCAGTCGACTAACACCCAGGTACCTATTTGCTGCTAGGTGAACAGGGCAACAGGTGTAAGAAAACGTGTCGAAATGTTTCCACCCGCCGGGAATCGAACCCGGGACCTCCGTGTGTGAAGCGGGAGCTTTGGCCACCGAGCCACCTGACCTCCTTCATATTATAACAAATTTGCAGAAAAAAATTGAGCATCTTGAACAGATCCTGACAAGTTTAATAAATATATGAAACCAGGATGATGCTCTTGAGCATGGTGATGATGTCAAAAGTGCAGCAATCTCCGTTCAGTTTCCATCAATTTGTAAGAAAGAAGCCCATGACTCTTGGCTTCAAGACTTGCCTTTTAACTGGCTGACAAGATGCCGAAAAATGCTTAAAAATAAAGGTCCTGAAGATAAAGACGTACAAACTATGCTATTTGCTCTTAAGTGCCTGTACACTGTAGTCAAAGTATAATAGTTGTACCATCTTATGAGCAAGAGATTGTAATAACTCACTACAATGGATACATTACAAATCTTTTCATGGAACATTGCTTCCATCAGGAAGCGGTTGCGTGACTTACATCATATTAGTGCAACCAAGAATATTGATGTCATCTGTTTGCAGGAATGTAGATTGAAAGATGGAGCACCTCCACCAAACTTGCCTGGATATGCAGCTTATAACCTAAGGTCAACCAACTGTTGTGTGATGTATGTCAGAAAGAGCTTGCCACATTCACTCATTTCCTTGCAGAGTCGAGTTAACATGCAGTATCATGGTGTCAAAGTACATGCAGGTAATTTTTCCATAAACATTTTTAATCTCTATGCCCCAGCGAACCAGCTTCGACCTGATGCTTTTCCAGATCGCATCAATAGTGAACCTACCCTCATTCTTGGAGATTTTAATGCCAGACATAAGAATATTGGTGGGTCTATAACAAACACCAATGGAACTAAACTAGTAAAATTGCTAAATGAGCATGATAATGTTCGAATTGTGGGCACTACTGAGCCTACTCACAAATATGGTGGCATACTAGATCTGTGCCTTGGATTTAACACATCATATACAATGCATGACTGTCATAGTTGATGATCTTCTATCTGATCACTTCCTAAGACTAACAACTGTCAATCTTGATCACATCTCCAGCAATCAAGGAGCTAAATTCAGAAGGGGGAAACTTGGTTGAGAACACAGAGATAACTTATTAACCACTTGGATCAATGGTATAAGAATTACGAGCCCATTGGCACACAAAAATTTAATGATGATTTAGTTACCACTATTGAGACTGTCCTCACAGATCAACTGGGTAGGAAAAGAAAACATAGACCCTCCACTATAAATGGCAATAAAAACCAATGTAAATACTATAATGATCCACAGCTGCGCAATCTAACACATGCAGCTAGGAGGATTGGTAAAGCATACCGTGAATGTAGAACCCCAGACCTGCTCAGAACGTTCCAAGATGCACTAACAAAAGCAAGAAATAGAAAGCAAGAACTTAGGCAACAGGAATGGGAACAATTTGTTAGTGGATTAAATAGGTCGACCCCATTAAGTTTGGCTTGGAAAGGTATAAATAAAATAACCAGGAAAAAGACTGGCAATGTTGCTCATCCCTTTCCTCTTGAAAAAGCAAATGACCTCATAAATGACTGGTCCAAAACATCCAGGCATGAAAGCCTTCCATCTCATATTAGAAAAAAATTAGAGAGTACTTCTGAAGAAATGTTGAAACTGACTAATTTTATGAGCCAAAATATTGATGAGAGTGATTGCCTCTTTACCGAGTATGAATTAGATAATGCAGTAACTAAAGGTCGATGAAGAAGAAGAAGAAGATTTTGTTCGGATTTTTAACCCCGGAGGGTTAGCCACCCAGGATAACCCAAGAAAGTCAGTGCGTCATCGAGGACTGTCTAACTTATTTCCATTGGGGTCCTTAATCTTGTCCCCCAGGATGCGACCCACACCAGTCGACTAACACCCAGGTACCTATTTGCTGCTAGGTGAACAGGACAATAGGTGTAAGGAAACGTGTCGAAATGTTTCCACCCGCCGGGAATCGAACCCGGGCCCTCCGTGTGTGAAGCGGGAGCTTTAGCCACCAGACCACCGAGGATGGTATAACCTATGATATTCTCAGAACTCTAAGGCACGTGCCTGATAACCCTTTGTTGGCACTGTACAATCTCAGTTACATTGAGGGCGTTCTTCCTACTTCCTGGACCAATAGTCTCATTGTGGGAGTGATCATGTCGGAGGATCTCACCTTCAAGAACCATAACATTGTATCAATCGCAGCTGCTAGAAAAATGACAGGATGGATAATGAGAACCTTCAAAACTAGGGATGCCAAGCCCATGATGACACTCTTCAGGTCACTTGTTCTATCTAGGCTGGAATATTGCTGCACACTAACAGCACCTTCTAAGGCAGGTGAAATTGCTGACCTAGAAAATGTACAGAGAACCTTCACGGCGCGCATAACGGAGATAAAACACCTCAATTACTGGGAGCGCTTGAAGTTCCTGAACCTGTATTCCCTGGAACACAGGTGGAAAAGATACATAATTATATACACCTGGAAATTCCTATCTGGAGTTTACCTGGAGAGAGTTCTGGGGGTCAACGCCCCCGCGGCCCGGTCTGTGACCAGGCCTCCTGGTGGATCAGAGCCTGATCAACCAGGCTGTTGCTGCTGGCTGCACGCAAACCAACGTACGAGCCACAGCCCGAACTTGCACACGAAAATCACTCACAACGAAAGCAAAAGACTTGGCAGACGATGTAACATCCCCCCAATGAAAAGCAGGGGTGTCACTAGCACGTTAAGGGACCATACAATAAGTGTCAGGGGCCCAAGACTGTTCAACTGCCTCCCAGCACACATAAGGGGGATTACCAACAGACCCCTGGCAGTCTTCAAGCTGGCACTGGACAAGCACCTAAAGTCAGTTCCGGATCAGCCGGGCTGTGGCTCGTATGTTGGTTTGCGTGCAGCCAGCAGCAACAGCCTGGTTGATCAGGCTCTGATCCACCAGGAGGCCTGGTCTCAGACCGGGCCGCGGGGGCGTTGACCCCCGGAACTCTCTCCAGGTAAACTCCAGGCTGGTAATCTACCTACCTAATTAATTGTAGTTACATACAGGAAACTACCCCTCATCTTTGCAGTGGTGAAGAACCTGCATTCCTATCATCTGGGATAGACTATTCAAGGCTATAGATTCTGTGAAGAACTAGTCGTTGGGTTGTCACTCAACACCAGTGTCCCCCCCGCATCATCAGTAATGGCTGCAATTTCTACAAGACGGTGTCAACATAAATTAGACACCCCAATTTACTTGTACATATTAGCATTGAAGTCAAATGTCATTTTTTCATTTCATTTTTCATTTTTCTTTAAAGTAGGATAAATATTTCATATTTAAGTATTTTATACTTTCATATCTAAATAATAAAGTGTTAATGTTTATCAGTTTTTATTCTTTTTCTATTCATTAATTTTCCTGAGGAGGAGCCAGCCCTGATAATACTTACTGGAGTCGTGACTAGGGCTGAGTAAGCCTTCACAGTGGTCAATTTTTAACAGCTGTTCCTGGAATTGCTGGGACGTTGCATCCGGAGGCTTGTAGACTACCACAATGACTAAGTTTTGGTTCTCGACCTTTACTGCTAAAACTTCCACTACATCATTTGAGGCATTAAGCAGTTCTGTGCAAACAAGTGACTCTGCAATGTACAGGTCAACCCCCCCCCCTTTTGCCTGTTCACTCTGTCGCATCTGTATAGGTTGTAACCAGGGATCCATATTTTGTTGTCCAAGTGATCCTTTAAGTGGGTCTCTGTGAAAGCCGTAAACATTGCATTTGCCTCTGCAAGCAGTCAACGGATGAAAAGTATTTTGTTGTTCGTTGCTGGCTTTAGACCCTGTATATCGGACTGGTGGTATTGGTGGTACTGGGGGGACTTTTTTTTGATGTCTGCAATATTATTATTTCAGTGAGGTATATTAGGTGGCAGTAGCCTGAACTGACTCAAGTGGAAATTATCATTGAATTTGAACCTCTTGTTTAATGTGATATTTGTCAGAATTATAATTTTAAGATCAATATTACCTTCTCTCTCTCTCTCTCTCTCTCTCTCTCTCTCTCTCTCTCTCTCTCTCTCTCTCTCTCTCTCTCTCTCTCTCTCTCTCTCTCTCTCTCTCTCTCTCTCTCTCTCTCTTAATCTTTGTAATTTGTAATAAAGTGTTAAGACCTTGCCTGTACCATCCATTATATGTACTATATTATTAACACCCATACAAGAAGTCTCTGAATGTATTTTTAGTGAGGTTTGTATCGTATTAAGTAGTAACCTGAGTTAAATATAATTGGAAGTGTTCATTGAACTTGATCACTTGTGTCATATGATCTATTTTAGAATTCTGACTTTATAGTAAATATTTACTCTTGCATAAGCTATAAGGGAAAGATAAGCGAAGAATTCTTGTGTTGTGAGTCTTACACGAGATATCATCACTGGCAAACATGGCAACTGTCATAGAGGAACCTATTTCTGCAGGTGATGGAAATGATGATAGCTTCCAGACCTTTAAAGTAAACAAAAGAGAAAAAGTGAGAAAGGACTAGAGCGTCGACGTAGTCAGACTCACTTGACTCGTAGACAATGTGAAACTCAACGTTCTTGTTGCACACAGGCTGCAAGAAGTCTTTCTTCAAAGTAAGAATGTGTTAAGCTGAACTTCCCTGACAACACCCTGATGCCTGCTAAGTGTGCATGACAACACCCTGATGCCTGCTAAGTGTGCATGACAACACCCTGATGCCTGCTAAGTGTGCATGACAACACCCTGATGCCTGCTAAGTGTGCATGACAACACCCTGATGCCTGCTAAGTGTGCATGACAACACCCTGATGCCTGCTAAGTGTGCATGACAACACCCTGATGCCTGCAAGTGTGCATGACAACACCCTGATGCCTGCTAAGTGTGCATGGCAACACCCTGATGCCTGCTAAGTGTGCATGACAACACCCTGATGCCTGCTAAGTGTGCATGACAACACCCTGATGCCTGCTAAGTGTGCATGACAACACCCTGATGCCTGCTAAGTGTGCATGACAACACCCTGATGCCTGCTAAGTGTGCATGACAACATCCTGATGCCTGCTAAGTGTACATGACAACACCCTGATGCCTGCAAGTGGGCATGACAACACCCTGATGCCTGCTAAGTGTGCATGGCAACACCCTGATGCCTGCTAAGTGTGCATGACAACACCCTGATGCCTGCTAAGTGTGCATGACAACACCCTGATGCCTGCTAAGTGTGCATGACAACACCCTGATGCCTGCAAGTGTGCATGACAACACCCTGATGCCTGCTAAGTGTGCATGGCAACACCCTGATGCCTGCTAAGTGTGCATGACAACACCCTGATGCCTGCTAAGTGTGCATGACAACACCCTGATGCCTGCTAAGTGTGCATGACAACACCCTGATGCCTGCTAAGTGTGCATGACAACACCCTGATGCCTGCTAAGTGTGCATGACAACACCCTGATGCCTGCTAAGTGTGCATGACAACACCCTGATGCCTGCTAAGTGTGCATGACAACACCCTGATGCCTGCTAAGTGTGCATGGCAACACCCTGATGCCTGCTAAGTGTGCATGACAACACCCTGATGCCTGCTAAGTGTGCATGCATGACAACACCCTGATGCCTGCTAAGTGTGCATGACAACACCCTGATGCCTGCTAAGTGTGCATGGCAACACCCTGATGCCTGCTAAGTGTGCATGACAACACCCTGATGCCTGCTAAGTGTGCATGACAACACCCTGATGCCTGCTAAGTGTGCATGACAACACCCTGATGCCTGCTAAGTGTGCATGACAACACCCTGATGCCTGCTAAGTGTGCATGACAACACCCTGATGCCTGCTAAGTGTGCATGACAACACCCTGATGCCTGCTAAGTGTGCATGGCTAACGGAAGCTGTAAAGAAACATCCTAAGTCAAGGATCCAATTTAGCAAAAACACACACCACTTTGTGTTTGTGGAACAGAATGAAGAACTGATCAATGATCTACTTAGTACACCTTAGATAAGATAAGATAAGATTTCGTTTTGATTTTTAACCCCAGAGGGTTAGCCAACCAGCATAATCCAAGAAAGTCAGTGTGTCATCGAGGACTGTAACTTATTTCCATTGGGGTCCTTAATCTTGTCCCCCAGGATGCAACCCACACCAGTCGACTAACACCCAGGTACCTATTTGCTGCTAGGTGAACAGGACAACAGGTGTAAGGAAACGTGTCGAAATGTTTCCACCCGCCGGGAATCGAACCCGGGACCTCCGTGTGTGAAGCGGGAGCTTTGGCCACCGAGCCACCTGACCTCCTTCATATTATAACAAATTTGCAGAAAAAAATTGAGCATCTTGAACAGATCCTGACAAGTTTAATAAATATATGTAATCAGGATGATGCTCTTGAGCATGGTGATGATGTCAAAAGTGCAGCAATCTCCGTTCAGTTTCCATCAATTTGTAAGAAAGAAGCCCATAACTCTTTGCTTCAAGACTTGCCTTTTAACTGGCTGCCAAGATGCCGAAAAATGCTTAAAAATAAAGGTCCTGAAGATAAAGACGTACAAACTATGCTATTTGCTCTTAAGTGTCTGCACACTGTAGTCAAAGCATAATAGTTTTACCATCTTATGAGCAAGAGATTGTAATAACTCACTACAATGGATACATTACAAATCTTTTCATGGAACATTGCTTCCATCAGGAAGCGGTTGCCTGACTTACATCATATTAGTGCAACCAAGAATATTGATGTCATCTGTTTGCAGGAATGTAGATTGAAAGATGGAGCACCTCCACCAAACTTGCCTGGATATGCAGCTTATAACCTAAGGTCAACCAACTGTTGTGTGATGTATGTCAGAAAGAACTTGCCACATTCACTCATTTCCTTGCAGAGTCGAGTTAACATGCAGTATCATGGTGTCAAAGTACATGCAGGTGATTTTTCCATAAACATTTTTAATCTCTATGCCCCAGCGAACCAGCTTCGACCTGATGCTTTTCCAGATCGCATCAATAGTGAACCTACCATCATTCTTAGAGATTTTAATGCCAGACATAAGCATATTGGTGGGTCTATAACAAACACCAATGGAACTAAACTAGTAAAATTGCTAAATGAGCATGATAATGTTCGAATTGTGGGTACTACTGAGCCTACTCACAAATATGGTGGCATACTAGATCTGTGCCTTGGATTTAACACATCATATACAATGCATGACTGTCATAGTTGATGATCTTCTATCTGATCACTTCCTAAGACTAACAACTGTCAATCTTGATCACATCTCCAGCAATCAAGAAGCTAAATTCAGAAGGGGGAAACTTATTCTCAACCAAGAACACAGAGATAACTTTATTAACCACTTGGATCAATGGTATAAGAATTACGAGCCCATTGGCACACAAAAATTTAATGATGATTTAGTTACCACTATTGAGACTGTCCTCACAGATCAACTGGGTAGGAAAAGAAAACATAGACCCTCCACTATAAATGGCAATAAAAACCAATGTAAATACTATAATGATCCAGAGCTACGCAATCTAACACATGCAGCAGCTAGGAGGATTGGTAAAGCATACCGTGAATATAGAACCCCAGACCTGCTCAGAACGTTCCAAGCTGCACCAACAAAAGCAAGAAATAGAAAGCAAGAACTTAAGCAATAGGAATGGGAACAATTTGTTAGTGGATTAAATAGGTCCACCCCATTAAGTTTGGCTTGGAAAGGTATAAATAAAATAACCAGGAAAAAGACTGGCAATGTTGCTCATCCCTTTCCTCTTGAAAAAGCAAATGACCTCATAAATGACTGGTCCAAAACATCCAGGCATGAAAGCCTTCCATCTCATATTAGAAAAAAATTAGAGAGTACTTCTGAAGAAATGTTGAAACTGACTAATTTTATGAGCCAAAATATTGATGAGAGTGATTGCCTCTTTACCGAGTATGAATTATATAATGCAGTAACTAAAGGTCGATCAACTGCTCCTGGAGAGGATGGTATAACCTATGATATTCTCAGAACTCTAAGGCACGTGCCTGATAACCCTTTGTTGGCACTGTACAATCTCAGTTACATTGAGGGCGTTCTTCCTACTTCCTGGACCAATAGTCTCATTGTGGGAGTGATCATGTCGGAGGATCTCACCTTCAAGAACCATAACATTGTATCAATCGCAGCTGCTAGAAAAATGACAGGATGGATAATGAGAACCTTCAAAACTAGGGATGCCAAGCCCATGATGACACTCTTCAGGTCACTTGTTCTATCTAGGCTGGAATATTGCTGCACACTAACAGCACCTTCTAAGGCAGGTGAAATTGCTGACCTAGAAAATGTACAGAGAACCTTCACGGCACGCATAACGGAGATAAAACACCTCAATTACTGGGAGCGCTTGAAGTTCCTGAACCTGTATTCCCTGGAACACAGGCGGAAAAGATACATAATTATACACACCTGGAAATTCCTATCTGGAGTTTACCTGGAGAGAGTTCCGGGGGTCAACGCCCCCGCGGCCCGGTCTGTGACCAGGCCTCCTGGTGGATCAGAGCCTGATCAACCAGGCTGTTGCTGCTGGCTGCACGCAAACCAACGTACGAGCCACAGCCCGAACTTGCACACGAAAATCACTCACAACGAAAGCAAAAGACTTGGCAGACGATGTAACATCCCCCCAATGAAAAGCAGGGGTGTCACTAGCACGTTAAGGGACCATACAATAAGTGTCAGGGGCCCGAGACTGTTCAACTGCCTCCCAGCATACATAAGGGGGATTACCAATAGACCCCTGGCAGTCTTCAAGCCGGCACTGGACAAGCACCTAAAGTCGGTACCTGACTAGCCGGGCTGTGGCTCGTACGTTGGTTTGCGTTCAGCCAGCAGCAACAGCCTGGTTGATCAGGCTCTGATCCACCAGGGGGCCTGGCCACAGACAGGGCCGCGGGGGCGTTGTCCCACGTAACTCTCTCCAGGTTAACTCCAGGTAAACTCTGCATTGACTATTCTCTCTCCTGCCCCAATTACCACACTGCATGGACTATTCTCCGCTCTGCCCCAGTTACGACTCTGCACAGACTATTCTTTGCGCTGCCCCAGTTACCACTCTGCTCGGACTATTCTTTGCGCTGCCCCAGTTACCACTCTGCTCGGACTATTCTCAGTGCTGCCCTAGTTACCACTCTGCATGGACCATTCTCAGTGCTGCCCTAGTTACCACTCTGCATGGACCATTCTCAGTGCTGCCCTAGTTACCACTCTGCATGGACTCTTCTCCGTGCTGCACCAGTTATCACTCTGCACGGACTATTCTCCGTGCAGCCCCAGTTAC
>NC_091385.1:13692727-13752086 GCF_038502225.1 Cherax quadricarinatus
AGTGACCTGACTCCCACCTTTACAGTGTTGCCTATGCTCGACCTGCTTATAGTGAGTTAATTGCCCTGTTCAATGGATTACCATTTGCTAAACCTTATTGAATACTTGAGTGCCTATTCTTTATCGTGCTATGAGAGTTAGACCATTCACATTCAGCTTGGCGGTTAATTGGAACCTGGAATCCCACACCCAAACAACCACTCATAGGTGATACAGTACTTGTAGTGCAGCTGTAGCACTGTAGATTGTCCAGATCGATGTGACGTCCTGGAGTAGATACACCTCAATTTCTTCTCGTTAATAATGTACCCTATTCACTGTATTTCTTTCACTGGTCACACGATTGTTTCACTTTATTATCATTCTTGGGTGACACTTGACAACATCGCCTTACACACTAGCCTGCCCACTCTGCGCCACAACGTTTTTATTTTCTAGATCACTTACAAAATTGTGGCTCTCCCCACACTTATGTGGTTCAGGCAGATTTAAAATCACTTCTAGGATTGTTCACTACCCTGACACACTTAGCAACCCTTGCAGAACACTTAGGTAGCCCTCAAAAACACTTATATTCCCAGAGCACGGAAGGCGTGACTAGAGCGCTCGCTGTCCCTACTGCGTGTACTCACCTAATTGTGGTTGCAAGGGTCAAGACTCAGCTCCTGGCCCCGCCTCTTCACTGATCGCTACTGGATCCTCTCTCTCTCTCTGCTTCCTGAGCTTTGTCATACCTCTTCTTAAAACTATGTATGGTTCCTGCCTCCACTACTTCACTTGCAAGGCTATTCCACTTGCTGACAACTCTATGACTGAAGAAATACTTCCTAACGTCCCTGTGACTCGTCTGAGTCTTCAGCTTCCAGTTGTGACCCCTTGTCCCTGTGTCCCCTCTCTGGAACATCCTATCTCTGTCCACCTTGTCTATTCCCTGCAGTATCTTGTATGTCGTTATCATGTCTCCCCTGACCCTTCTGTCCTCCAGTGTCGTCAGTCCGATTTCCCTTAACCTTTCCTCGTACGACATTCCCTTGAGCTCTGGGACTAGCCTTGTTGCAAACCTTTGTACTTTCTCTAACTTCTTGACATGCTTGACCAGGTGTGGGTTCCAGACTGGTGCTGCATACTCCAGTATGGGCCTAACATACACAGTGTACAGTGTCTTGAACGATTCCTTATTAATGTATCGGAAAGCTATTCTCAGGTTTGCCAGGCACCCGTATGCTGCAGCGGTTATTTGGTTGATGTGTGCCTCCGGTGATGTGCTCGGTGTTATGGTCACCCCAAGGTCTTTCTCCCTGAGTGAGGTCTGTAGTCTTTGTCCACCTAGCCTATACTCTGTCTGCGGTCTTCTTTGCCCCTCCCCAATCTTCATGACTTTGCATTTGGCTGGATTGAATTCGAGAAGCCAGTTGCTGGACCACATCTCCAGCCTGTCCAGGTCTCTTTGCAGTCCTGCCTCATCCTCGTCCGATTTAATTCTTCTCATCAACTTCACGTCATCTGCGAACAGGGACACTTCAGAGTCTATTCCTTCCATCATGTCGTTCACATATATCAAAAATAGCACTGGTCCTAGAACTGACCCCTGTGGGACCCCGCTCGTAACAGGCGCCCACTGTGATACCTCTTCATGTACCATGACTCGTTGCTGCCTCCCTGTCAGGTATTCCCTTATCCATTGCAGTGTCCTCCCTTTTACGTGCGCCTGATCCTCCAGCTTCTGCACTAATCTCTTGTGGGGAACTGTATCAAAGGCCTTCCTGCAATCTAGGAAAACGCAATCTACCCACCCCTCTCTCGTGTCTTACTTCTGTTACCTTGTCATAAAACTCCAGGAGGTTTGTGATACAAGATTCGCCTTCCATGAACCCATGCTGGTTTTCATTTATAATCTTGTTCCTTTCCAGGTGTTCGACCTCTCTCCTCCTGATAATCTTCTCCATGACTTTGCACACAATACATGTCAGAGACACAGGTCTGTAGTTTAGTGCCTCGTTTCTGTTTCCTTTCTTAAATATGGGGACTACATTAGCTGTCTTCCATTTCTCAGGTAGTTGCCCAGTTTCAAGGGATGTGTTGAAGATTGTGGTTAGAGGCACGCACAGCATCTCTGCTCCTTCTCTAAGGACCCATGGGGAGATGTTGTCCGGTCCCATCGCCTTTGAGGTGTCAAGGTCACTTAAGAGCTTCTTCACCTCCTCCTCAGTTGTTCGTATGTCATCCAACACTTGTTGGTATATTCCCTCTTGATGTTCCCTTCTGTGCTGTCTTCCCACAGCCCTTCCTGTCTCTACTGTAAAAACTTCCTTAAATCTCCTGTTCAGCTCCTCACATACCTCCTGATCATTTCTTGTGAGTTCTTCACCTTCTGTCCTTAATCTGATCACCTGGTCTTTGACTGTTGTCTTCCTCCTGTTGTGGCTATACAACAGTTTCGGGTCAGTCTTGATTCTCGATGCTATGTCATTTTCATACTGTTGCTGGGCCTCCCTCCTTACCTGTGCGTACTCATTCCTGGCTCTGCGACTGATCTCCCTATTTTCGTGTGTTCTCTGCCTTCTGTACTTTTTCCATTCTCTATTGCATTTTGTTTTTGCCTCCTTACACCGTCGGGTAAACCAGGGGCTCGTTCTGGTCTTCCCAATGTTACTGTTGCCCTTGGGAATAAACCTTTCCACTGCCTCCTTGCATTTTGTTACATATTCCATCATTTCATTTACTGGCTTTCTTGCCAGTTCTCTGTCCCACTGGACCTCCCGCAGGAAGTTCTTCAACCCTATGTAGTCCCCTCTTTTATAGTCAGGCTTTTCCCATTCAACTCTTGTTATTCTCTCCACTTGCAGCTCTACTATGTATTCAAAGCACAGAACCACGTGGTCGCTAGCTCCTAGGGGACTCTCATACTTGATGTCCTCAATATCTGAGCTGCCCAGGGTGAACACAAGGTCCAATCTTGCTGGTTCATCCTCCCCTCTCACTCTGGTAGTGTCCTTAACATGTTGGTGCATGAGGTTTTCAAGCACCACGTCCAACATCCTGGCTCTCCATGTTTTGGGACCCCCATGTGGCTCCAGGTTTTCCCAGTCTATCTCCCTGTGGTTGAAATCCCCCATAACCAGCAACTTTGCTCTGCTGGATTGAGCTCTTCTTGCCACCTCAGCAAGTGTGTCCACCATTGCTCTGTTGCTCTCTTCATATTCCTCTCTTGGCCTCCTGCAGTTCTGTGGTGGATTATACATCACTGCAATGACCACTTTGTGTTCCCCAGACTGAAGTGTACCTGCTATGTAGTCTCTTTCTCCTGTCTCATCTATTCCTTCCATTTTCTCGAATTTCCATTTGTTTTTTACGAGCAGAGCAACCCCACCTCCCCCCCTGCCCCTTCTATCTTTCCTCATGATCTGGTATCCTGGTGGGAAGATTGCATCTGTTATTGTCTCCATGAGTTTTGTTTCTGTAACTGCTATGATGTCTGGGGACTTCTCATTGATTCTTTCTTGCCATTCCTCATGTTTATTCGTTAATCCATCTGCATTTGTGTACCAAACCTTCAACTTCTGTTCTAATACTGTAACTGTGGAACGGGGGGTGGAAACAGAGGGATCGGTGTGTGATGGTTGGTTTGGATTGTTCAGTTGCCTTGGGGGTGTTGTGGCTGGAGTCCTTCTGCAGGTGTTTCTGGGGGGTGCGCTTGTCCTTCCATTTGATCCTGGATTATTCTGCTCTCCTTTTTCATTTCCTCCCATTTCTCCTTTCGTTTTTGAACTCTCTCTTTCATTGTCTTTCTTTCGTCCTGTGTTCTGTCTCGATCGAGGTACACACTCCGGAACTCCTGCTTGCCTCTCAGCCGTGCTTTCTCCTGCAGGATCATGGTTCGGGTTGATTCTGCCTTGAAAATTACTTTGAGAGGCCGATTCCTTTTCTTTGTGAACCACCCAATTCTCCAAAAATTTGCCACCTGGGCCATGTCCCCCTCGCCTGTCACCTTCATGATATCTTCAATCGCTTTTTTCTCCTCCTGCTTTCTTTCATCATAAGTTTCCCCTTTAGCTTCGTCTAGCCCATAGGCAAACACGGATCATTCCCTTTCCACCTCCCACTGTGACTCCCATTGCATCCTCTGATGTGTTTTAGTTCCTTCCCTTGGAGTGTTCCCTCCGTCAGTCCCTTCCCTAGTTATTGCCCCTATACTTCTTGGTTTATCCTTCCTGCTCACCTGCTCCTGGCCCCCACAGGTATCTGGTAAGGTCCTTGCACATGTCCTAGTTCCTTCAATGTCTTCCAACCTCTCATTCTGTCCTAGTGTGCTCCCTGTCTTTGTTTTGGCCCATGTGGGTTTGACAGGACCTCTGCATACAGTTTAGTTTCCATGCTTCCTTCAGACCTGTTGTCTGTGTTTGATGTAGCCATTGCCGATGCTACTTCTGTAATATCTTTGTCTCTGTGCTGTTTCAGATGTCTCAGCTCCTCTTCTAATCTCTCTATCTTGATTTCTGCTGCTGTGGCCTGTTGCTTCCACCTTCTGCATTCTGCTGCTAACCTCTCTTCCATCTTCCTTTCCAGCTCATCTAGTCTCCTTCCCCAGTCTTCCTCCCTTTTTTTGAGCTCTACCTCCCATTCCTCCCTCCCAGATTCGTCCTTGGAGCCCCTTGTCCTCATCCTGGTTAGGGGGAGGGGAATAAATGGTTAGGAGAGGGGATGGATGGTTGTGGGGGAGGGGGAGGATGGTTATTGGAGGGGTAGAGATAGTTGGGGGAGGGGGTTAGATGATTTGAGGGAGAGAGGGGATGGATGGTTATGGGGGAGGGGGAGGATGGTTATTGGAGGGAGGGAGGTAGTTGGGGGGGTTAGACGGTTTGGGGAGGGGTTAGGTGGTTTGGGGGAGGGGTAGGTGGCTAAGGTGAGGTGGTTAGGGATGGGGGAGAGGTGGTTAGGGGAGAGGTGGTTAGAGGAGCTGGGGGTACGTGTTTGTGTCAAGTGTTTGTGTCAAGTGGTGGAGGGTGTGTGGGTGTGTGTGTGTGTACTCACCTAGTTGTACTCACCTAGTTGAGGTTGCGGGGGTCGAGTCCGAGCTCCTGGCCCCGCCTCTTCACTGATCGCTACTAGGTCACTCTGCCTGAGCCGTGAGCTTTATCATACCTCTGCTTAAAGCTATGTATGGATCCTGCCTCCACTACATCGCTTCCCAAACTATTCCACTTACTGACTACTCTGTGGCTGAAGAAATACTTCCTAACATCCCTGTGATTCATCTGTGTCTTCAGCTTCCAACTGTGTCCCCTTGTTACTGTGTCCAATCTCTGGAACATCCTGTCTTTGTCCACCTTGTCAATTCCTCTCAGTATTTTGTATGTCGTTATCATGTCCCCCCTATCTCTCCTGTCCTCCAGTGTCGTCAGGTTGATTTCCCTTAACCTCTCCTCATAGGACATACCTCTTAGCTCTGGGACTAGTCTTGTTGCAAACCTTTGCACTTTCTCTAGTTTCTTCACGTGCTTGGCTAGGTGTGGGTTCCAAACTGGTGCCGCATACTCCAATATGGGCCTAACGTACACGGTGTACAGGGTCCTGAATGATTCCTTATTAAGATGTCAGAATGCTGTTCTGAGGTTTGCTAGGCGCCCATATGCTGCAGCAGTTATTTGGTTGATGTGCGCTTTAGGAGATGTGCCTGGTGTTATACTCACCCCAAGATCTTTTTCCTTGAGTGAGGTTTGTAGTCTCTGACCCCCTAGACTGTACTCCGTCTGCGGCCTTCTTTGCCCTTCCCCAATCTTCATGACTTTGCACTTGGTGGGATTGGTGTGTGTGTGTGTGTGTGTGTGTGTGTGTGTGTGTGTGTGTGTGTGTGTGTGTGAGTGTGTGTGTCTACCCTTGTGTGTGTGTGCTTGTGTGTGAGGGAGGGAGGGTTAGGGGGGGTAGGTTGTGTGGTTGAAAGATCCGTCGTGTAGGCACAAATTTTGTCTCATTTATCTTTCCCAATTATCTACTCTCTCCACTTATTGCCCTTTCTGGATTTACATATTAATTGTTGCTGGTTATTATCATTTTCCTTGTTCACATTGAGAGAGGACTTCCTAGCTTCCTAAGTATTCTTACTGCTAATAACTACCGGTAGTAACACTGCCTGTGTGCATGTGTGCATGTATGTGTGTGTAAGTGTGTGTGTGTGTGTGAGAGAGAATCTTGTGCGGTGTAATGACTGGCCGCAACTTCTTGTGACCTGACACAACCCTCCTGGGACCTACCCTAGCACCGTCTTACAATGTTCCCCTTAAAAGCTTGTCCCACCTACCTTCTCACACTCGTCAACACTATATTCTCTATGTCTATGCTATTTCTATTCTAATTCTGGTAATAGCTTGCAGGAGTGAGTGACCAGTATCAAACAGTATGCAAGGCCAGCCAGGGCCGTCAACATGCAAACCACAAATAGGCAAATAAACTTGCGGTGACAGTTGCCAGCTGCTGATGACGAAGTCGTCGTCGTAGGCCTTAAATCCCTATTTTGGAGATCCTTCACCCGTTATGATTATAACCATATATTCTCATACATCCCACTTCCTCACGCGATTTCACTCTTCACTGATGATAGTATACACTTCACATTATATACACTTCACTTTATATGCATAATGGCACACAACTTGTCGTGACGTCACTTCTTCAGGCCTACCGCTACCAATGTGGCAACAGCACCTAAGACCCCCAACGGTTTGCGCTTTGAAATATTATGATTTCAGCTTTCCTCTCACTTTCTTTAACTATTAACTTTAATTATCACTCGTAGTATTGTTCACTGACGTTCCACTACCACTGATTACTGCTAGCTGTTATTGCACGCCATACAATGCTAAGGATCTCGGAGCCTTGTTACCCACGTCTTCACCCCACGGACCCACGCTACTGAATCAAAGTTTGTGTGTGTGTGTGTGTGTGTGTGTGTGTGTGTGTGTGTGTGTGTGTGTGTGTGTGTGTGTGTTTGTACAAGTTTGTGCATGTGTGTGTGTGTGTGTGTGTGTGTGTGTGTGTGTGACTCAACAATCAACATTTGCACCAATAACTCATTACAGTTGTGACCGTGTGTGGAAGTGTGAATTGCTCATTACTCTGGAATTTGTTCATGATTGTACCCATGTATAAACGTAAGTAACCATTCTTACAAGATTCATTACCTTTGTAACTTGTGAGTTCATTACCTTTGTACCTAGTTCAGCTATCAAACTTTGGAGCCCAGTCCCTGGACCCATTATGAACCTCTGTAATCTGTAAATACCTTTGTAACTTGTCATAATTGTGACTAGACCTACCTGGAGTTCATTACCTTTGTAAATTGTGAGTTCATTACCTCTGTAACTTGCTCAGCTATCAAAACTTCGGAGTCCAGTCCCTGGACTAATTATGTACCTCTGTAATCTTTTGACTACCGCCCACAGGATGGGTATGGGGTGCATAATAAACATATTAAACTTAAACTAACTTGTCGAATTAGACACATGTGCAACTCTTGGGTATCTTTATTGAGGAAACGTTTCGCCACACAGTGGCTTCATCAGTCCATACAAAGGAGAAACTTGAAGAGCAGGAGGAGAATGAGATAATCAGTCCCTCAGCCTTGAGTCGAAGTGGTCACTCCATCATTCTATTCAAGATTGATGGACTGACCACATCGACTCAAGGCTGAGGGACTGATTACCTCATTCTCCTCCTGCTCTTCAAGTTTCTCCTTTGTATGGACTGATGAAGCCACTGTGTGGCGAAACGTTTCCTCAGTAAAGATACCCAAGAGTTGCACATATGTCTAATTCAACAATATGTCGGTTCTCTGAACCATTCATCTGTTTTGTACTCTGATGAAGTTTTAATTTCCTCGTGTTTACCATATCTAAGTAATTGAAATTTCTCATCGTTGAACTTCATATTGTTTTCTGCAGCCCATTGAAAGATTTGGTTGATGTCCGCCTGGAGCCTTGCAGTGTCTGCAATGGAAGACACTGTCATGCAGATTCGGGTGTCATCTGCAAAGGAAGACACAGTGCTGTGGCTGACATCCTTGTCTATGTCAGATATGAGGATGAGAAACAAGATGGGAGCGAGTACTGTGCCTTGTGGAACAGAGCTTTTCACCGTAGCAGCCTCGGACTTTACTCTGTTGACTACTACTCTTTGTGTTCTGTTTGTGAGGAAATTATAAATCCATCGACCGACTTTTCCTGTTATTCCTTTAGCACGCATTTTTGCTATTTTACACCATGGTCACACTTGTTGAAGGCTTTTGCAAAGTCTGTACATATTACATCTGCATTCTTTTTGTCTTCTAGTGCATCTAGAACCTTGTTGTAGTGATCCAACAGTTGAGACAGACACGAGCGACCTGTTCTAAACCCATGTTGCCTTCGGTTGTGTAATTGATGGGTTTCTAGATGGGTGGCGATCTTGCTTCTTAGGACCCTTTCAAAGATTTTTATATGAGATGTTAGTGCTATCGGTCTGTAGTTCTTTGCTACTGCTTTACTGCCCCCTTTGTGGAGTGGGGCTATGTCTGTTGATTTTAGTAACTGTGGGACGACCCCCATGTCCATGCTCCCTCTCCATAGGATGGTAAAAGCTCGTGACAGAGGCTTCTTGCAGTTCTTGATGAACACGGAGTTCCATGAGTCTGGCCCTGGGGCAGAGTGCATGGGCATGTCATTTATCGCCTGTTCGAAGTCATTTGGCGTCAGGATAACATCAGATAGGCTTGTGTTAACCAAATTCTGAGGCTCTCTCATAAAAAAATCATTTTGATCTTTGACTCTCAGTCTGGTTAGCGGCTTCCTAAAAACTGAGTCATATTGGGACTTGAGTAGCTCACTCATTTCCTTGCTGTCATCTGTGTAGGACCCGTCTTGTTTAAGTAGGGGCCCAATACTGGACGTTGTTCTCGACTTTGATTTGGCATAGGAAAAGAAATACTTTGGATTTCTTTCAATTTCATTTATGGCTTTTAGTTCCTTTAGCCGCTCTGTTATTTTTTTCCGTCGCCTGTAAAGGGAGCACCTGTCTCAGCTTATATCGGTTAGGACTTGGTTTACTTGGTCCCACTTTATGTTCCTGTTATTGAAGTTGAATTTGGTGAAGGCTCCCTCGTGACTAATCTCATTATGTGGGTCTGGGGCTCCGCGCATACATGTCTGAACCTTGATTATGTTGTGATCTGAGTATATTGTTTTTGATATGGTGACATTTTATATCAGATTTTTTTTTTATATTTTATTTAAAACAGTGCGATACAAATGGCAGAAATATATTAAAAAGATACATGACAAAAGATTACTGCACAAGAATCTCACTTAACCCGAAACCTAATATTGATACCATACTGTACAGTGGTAATACACACTCACACACAACACACCGTATATTACAGTGGTATTACACTCTCACACAACACAGCGTATATTACAGTGGTAATACACACTCACTCACAACACACCGTATATTACAGTGGTAATACACTCTCACACAACACACCGTATATTACAGTGGTAATACACTCTCACACAACACACCGTATATTACAGTGGTAATACACTCTCACACAACACACCGTATATTACAGTGGTAATACACTCTCACACAACACACTGTATATTACAGTGGTAATACACTCTCACACACAACACACCGTATATTACATTGGTATTACACTCGCACACAACACACCGTATATTACAGTGGTAATACACTCTCACACACAACACACCGTATATTACAGTGGTAATACACACTCACACACAACACACCGTATATTACAGTGGTAATACACTCTCACACAACACACCGTATATTACAGTGGTAATACACACTCACACACAACACACCGTATATTACAGTGGTAATACACTCTCACACAACACACCGTATATTACAGTGGTAATACACACTCACACACAACACACCGTATATTACAGTGGTAATAAACACACCGTATATTACAGTGGTAATACACTCTCACACACAACACACCATATATTACGGTGATAATACACTCTCACACACAACACACCGTATATTACAGTGGTAATACACTCTCACACACAACACACCGTATATTACAGTGGTAATACACTCTCACACACAACACACTGTATATTACAGTGGTAATACACTCTCACACACAACACACCGTATATTACAGTGATAATACACTCTCACACACAACACACCGTATATTACAGTGGTAATACACTCTCACACACAACACACCGTATATTACAGTGATAATACACTCTCACACACAACACACTGTATATTACAGTGATAATACACTCTCACACACAACACACCGTATATTACAGTGGTAATACACTCTCACACACAACACACCGTATATTACAGTGGTAATACACTCTCACACACAACACACCGTATATTACAGTGATAATACACTCTCACACACAACACACTGTATATTACAGTGGTAATACACTCTCACACACAACACACCGTATATTACAGTGGTAATACACTCTCACACAACACACCGTATATTACAGTGGTAATACACTCTCACACTCAACACACCGTATATTGCAGTGATAATACACTCTCACACACAACACACCGTATATTACAGTGGTAATACACTCTCACACTCAACACACCGTATATTACAGTGGTAATACACTCTCACACACAACACACCGTATATTACAGTGGTAATACACTCTCACACACAACACACCGTATATTACAGTGGTAATACACTCTCACACACAACACACCGTATATTACAGTGGTAATACACCGTATATTACAGTGATAATACACTCTCACACACAACACACTGTATATTACAGTGGTAATACACACTCACACACACCACACCGTATATTACATTGGTATTACACTCGCACACAACACACCGTATATTACAGTGGTATTACACTCTCACACAACACACCGTATATTACAGTGGTAATACACACTCACACACAACACTCACACTCACACACAACACAAGGTATATTACAGTGGTAATACACTCTCACACACAACACACCGTATATTACAGTGGTAATACACTCTCACACACAACACACCGTATATTACAGTGGTAATACACTCTCACACACAACACACCGTATATTACAGTGGTAATACACTCTCACACACAACACACCGTATATTACAGTGGTAATACACTCTCACACACAACACACCGTATATTACAGTGGTAATACACTCTCACACACAACACACCGTATATTACAGTGGTAATACACTCTCACACACAACACACCGTATATTACAGTGGTAATACACTCTCACACACAACACACCGTATATTACAGTGGTAATACACTCTCACACACAACACACCGTATATTACAGTGGTAATACACTCTCACACACAACACACCGTATATTACAGTGGTAATACACTCTCACACACAACACACCGTATATTACAGTGGTAATACACTCTCACACACAACACACCGTATATTACAGTGGTAATACACTCTCACACTCAACACTATACATCACAGTGGTATTGTTTTATTTGTTAAAGAACATCTCTAACAAGGTTACATATTACCAAACATCAAACACTGGAAATTATGAAGATTGTACAATAAAACAGAGATACACTACATGAGACTACATCAAAAAAAACACTACATGAGAACACACACACAATGACACTACATACACAAGCACATACAGGTTTCTGCCTGTATACACTACATGAGACTACATCAGGCACATACTAGGTGAGGTTTCCGCCTGTCAACACACACGTATGCAAGACTAAGTCTAAGATCTCAGGTGCCCAACAGAGCACCACGATACTCAAACATTAATTTTGGCGATTATCACGAGTTCTTAACATAGACATAGGTATTTAGGATACAAAGAAGGAAACGGGATAATACTAAAAGTCACAATAAAAACATCCAATATAACAAAACAAAACGACGATATGAAATTTTACATCTCAGCGGAACAAAGAAAAAAATTGATGCAAGTAGTTACATGTAATATAATATTACTGAAAAGCACACTGTAACACAGCATAAAATATAACATAAAATAAGAACCAGTAGCTTATGCTAGGAAAAACATTTTTTTTTTTTTTTTTTTACCAATTACAATTGAATCAAAATCACTAAAGACACCTATAACATATTTGAGTCTCATTGAAAATTTTCATCATAAAGTCCTTGAAATGATTTATACATGAAAAATGATAATATGCAATCGTAGTGCAACACATTTCCAAATGATAACTGTGTAGTTCCTGAAACCCTCGGGGCAATAACCCTATTGCCCATAGATATCAAAACTCAATTATACATCCATATAAACAGCTCTCCATGCTCACACCCATGTCTAGGAAAATAGCCCATTGTGTCCCCTTACCCACTTTGCAAATCCCATAAATCCTTTAATGTGAAATTTCGATAACCCTCACTAAAATCTCTCTCCCATCTCCCTCCATACACCCTTTTATTTCTACACTGTGTCCTATAAAAAGTTGCTGCCAACGCATTAATTCTTGCCTGCACGTTCGCCTCCCTCATAGCCCACATCATATATATATAATCCGTAATCATATACCCAATCGCATTCTCAACCCTTTTATTCACCCCAGTTATATCTAAACTTAAAACCCTCAAGACCTGCAAACCCCCTCCCCCCACTAACCTTAAAACCTTACCACAAAAATACACCATATGATAAATAGTCGCCTTATAAGTTCAATACAATCGCAAAAATACACCATATGATAAATAGTCGCCAATCCTCCACAATCCTTGCATTCCCCATCCTCTCGTATTCTCTTATAGAATAAAACCATTCCTGACAGCAAGATTCCATGTAAAAATCTATACATAACTTCTCTGACTTTAGGTTTTAAACGCAATTTGTTTAAACGCCCCCAAATATTACGCCAATCATACATCGGATAAACTCCTTCTACCGCCGCTACCAGAGCCTTACCATCTACCCTATCAAGATTTCTCAATTTAATATGTAAAGGATCCCTCACGTTTATAAATACCCGTAACATTGCCTCACCTATCATGAACTCCCTACCCCCCCACCACCGTCGCATATCCTGATGTATCCTATGAAGACCGTCTCCTTTCGCCCCTCCCTCCCGCTTATAACTATGTTTTAAATACATACTTATTATCCTCTTTTCGACATCTATAAGACCCAGCCCTCCACGGCCAACCGGGAGTGTGACAACCGCTCTACTTAACCATTCGCTCCCTGTTCCCCAAATGAATCTAAAAACACTTTTTTGTAGCCTTTTTAACTCACAACGAAGTATCGGAAATATTACTGTAACATGCCATAGTTTACTATATAATAGCACATTCGTTGTAATCACCCTTTGTTGCAAACTTAAATTAGCAGCTCTTAAACCACTGAGGCGCTTCAGAACACTATCAACGATACGCACGGAATTTATTTGTTGTGCTAACTTGATATCATTTACATAAACGATCCCACATATCTTTATTTGGTCCACCCTTTCCCACCTTTCAGCAACCATTCCTTCCTCACGTGACCCTTTTCCAAGATTCATATACTTTGTTTTCCCTATGTTAATCTTCATGCCAGTAGCCTTTTCAAAAACTTTCACTAACTTTTCTACCCGAATCAAATCCATGTTTTCTCTCACCAAAATCGTCGTATCGTCAACATATCCAACAATGCCCGCTCCCCCATCCCTTACATTACCCATCCCCTTTGCTTCCAATAAAACCCTTATCCCTCTATAAAAGGGATCTTGAAAACAAGCAAAAAAATTTGTGAAAGGGGACAACCCTGATGCAAACCCCTTCCCATCTGAATTCGATCTCCCAACCTCCCATTCACCTGCACATGCAAGGTTGCCTCCTGATACATTAATTTGGCCCATGGTATAATTTCCGCCCCAAACCCCTGCCATCTCATGATCTTCCATAACGTCTCCCGTTCCACACAATCATATGCCGCATCCCAATCTATAGCCAATACCCCCCTCCCAATCTTACTCTTTCTTCAATAAAATTTCTAATCATACCGTGACCTTCATACATAGACCTGCCCGGCACCCCATATTGTCCCTTGTCAATCACTTTGCCCAGGACTTTTTTTATTCTGTTAGCCAATATCCTTCCAAAAATTTTATAGTCACCACATAATAACGAGATTGCACGATAATCTTTAACCGTTAATGGCTCGCCTTTAGGAACTAGGACGACCACAGCCAACCTTTGTTGTTCCCCTAAAACCCCATCCCGCTTCATTATATTGAATAAACGTACCAAAAACCCCTTTAAAACGTTCCAATTTTGAAGATAAAAGTCGCTGGGCAACCCATCAATTCCTGGCGCCTTACCCAATTGCGCCCCAGATAAAGCCTCCCAAGTCTCACACTCCGTTATCGGCCCTCCCAACATCAAACGATCATGCTCCATCAGCTCACAATGCACAAACCTACCGATTGACTGCAATGCAATTTCACTTATTCCAACACTTTGCGTTTTCAATTATTATTATTATTATTATTAAAGATTAGCCGGTATTCTCCCGGCCCGGGCCTTTTCCAAGTGGTGGCCCGGCCTTGGCTCCCTCTTTAGGGAGTGTCTGAGACCTAAGTCTCCCATGGGAGGAGGCACAAGTACCTCCTCATCTTTGGGACCAACTGTCCCCAGGCCTAGCCACAAGCTAGGCCTCTCTAGTCTGCCATCCCCTCCCCAAGGGGGCAAATGGGAATGACAGTCTTATGAGCTAAAGGCTCGGGCTCAGGCACCTACCCTACCCTAGAAGGGTTAGGCATGGTATCGATGCATTTTCAATTTAACCCAAGCATCTATATACCCACTCATACCCTCCGTCGTCGTCAACTCCTGATTGACTCTATACCCCTGCATACCTACCTGAACATTCAACCCCATTAACTCCATTGCTTTGCGACGCCTGTGTTGATTCCTCAACACACACGCCGACGGCCGATCTCCCCACAAAACCTCTTCGATTCCACTCTTAAGCCTTTCCCCATCAAACCTTTCGTTTTGTAAATTTCGTAGTTGCTCCTTAATTCTTTCAATTTCTATAACAGGATAATTAGCATTCGCTTGTACATAGCAGTCGCGCAACTGCCCCTCTAAATATCGTTGGAAACCATACTGTAACTGATTATATCTCACTCCTTGACTAATATAATATTCCTTAATTCGCTTTTTGGCTATCGTTTCCCACCAATTAATCAAAGCCACATCTACAGGTGCTTCAACCACAAGGCGTTCCCACATATGCCCAAAAGACAAATGACTTTCCTCTCTCTTCAATAACTTTACATTTAATTTCCAAAAAGATGGCCCCCTTCTAGGCACACCCTCAATATCTACATCCATTACAACTCTCTCTATGATCCGAAAAAAACACATTTATTACATTCACTCTCCGCACTGTAACTGCACTAGACATGTACATTCTATCCAATCTCGCCGCATAATCTCGTCTAATGAAAGTATGCTCCACCATGCCACCCCCCCCCCACACACATCCATTAAACCCACACCCGTCAATAAATCTCCCAGGAACCCCAAGCAACAACCCGCTCCTCGAGGCTCCACATCTTTTCGTCGTATTACACAATTCCAGTCGCCCCCTATTATCGCTACATTTGGTAAACTACGTAGATAATATACTAATACATCTTGTACAAAATGAGTTTTAAGTCGTACATCTCCCTCGGCCGGCCCATATACACATACAAAACTTATGTGTGCTCTACCCCATAAACCGTCCACCCTAATCACTCTCCCCTCCCCCCTTTCACTATGGTGTACTACAAACGGGCTATTTTCCTTTACCAGAATGGCGACGCCTCCTTTTAACCTCGTTGCATATTCCATATACACATCGTAACCTTCCATTTCTAACTCATATCCAATTCTGTAATTGTGTTCTTGGATAAATACCACATCCACATCTAGACGCACCAAAAATTCATTAAACCACTTTCGCTTCTGCTCAGATCTCAAACCATTAATATTTATTGTCAAAACCTTAAAGTCAATTAATGGGGTTTTCCTTTCGTTCTAGGTATAGACTTTTCACTTATACATTTTACACCACCTCTATCCCTCCCCCCTTTTTTGGGAACCACCTTGATAAACTCTTATTTCGTGGATTCACTGTTCCCTGTCCTCTGTACATCCGCCCAAGACTTTTTTCCTGGCCTTTGGGCAGGAGTAAGCACGTCGTCTGAGTCTGATGGGGTCGCCGTTCGCTTTCGCGTCCTACCCTCCACCTGCATTGGGATTTCTTTAGTACTATCATGATGCACCTCCACTTCTGCTACATTCACCATCATACCATGCGACACACTAGACTCAATGCTTTCATCCGTCGCCTCACCATGATGCTCAACTGATCCCAAAATTGCACCTGGATCCTCCACACGGTTGACGATCGACTCATCTAACAAAACATCCAGTGCTTTCACTAAAGACGCCGCTACATCCTCTTCCCCCATAGTGGGCAGAGTCTCTTCAAATACTTTATTTATGTCCAGTGACGGTGATTCTTCTCGCTGTTTTGCATCCTCCAAAGCATTCTCCTGCGCTTTTTCTACCTCTTCACTCCAAGATGACCGTTGTCGAGACGGATGAGCATAAGACTGTTCTCGTCCCTCAACTTCCTCGACCTCTTCCGATTGTTGCTGTTGTGATATTTGGAGATTCCCATGACGCTTACCACACTGTGCCGCTATGTGGTCATACGACCCACACAGCCGACACGTACGACGTTGCCCCGCATATGTTACATATACTTGAGTTCGAAATGCTTGCAACATAATATAGGACGGTATGGGATGGCGTAAGGTCATTTTGACTGAATATGTTCCCTCCAAACTTCCAGCATAAGGTCCAGCGGCCCACCGACCTGCAGAGGCCATATGAACCGTACCATAATTACGTAGTTCATCTTTAATAACAAAATCAGTCGCCTCAAAAGGCACATTCTTGATTTTTACCCATGTGTAGTGTCGTGATACATCATGAAGACGTACTGATACAGCTGAATTGATGGCTATAATGGTCTCTTGATACTTATCCACCACTGCTTCATAGACATTTGCTGACGTCATTTTAACGAAGATCCGTGTCGTCCCATTAAGTGCTACACCACATATCTCTTCATTTGCGATACCGTAGGTATCACGGATAATCGCCGGTAGTAACAAATCCATCGTGGCTCCCGTGACAGCCCCATGGGTCAACTCAACGCAAACAGTGTTGATGCGCCTGTTGCTATGCAGCGCCATGTTGGAAAATGAGCAGCGCACGTCCCCATTACTCAATGGTTGTTGACGAACTGAGGTAGCTCGCCTGAAAACAGCAGAGGGGTGCAGAGCACAACCGCACTCCACCGTGGTCAGGCAGCGAATGATATCAGATTATATCAATTTTGTGCAGAGATTTAAAAGCTCGTGTGTGTGAGTTCTCGTCACAGCTGCCTCCTGATGTTATCACTGCAACAACATTATTTGCTATATTCCTCCATTTTAAGAGCCTTAAGTTGAAATCCCCCAGGAGCAAGATGTTTGGGGCAGGAGCTGGCAGACTTTCCAGACAGTGGTCAATTTTTAACAGCTGTTACTGGAATTGCTGGGACATTGTATCTGGAGGCTTGTAGACTACCACAATGACTAGGTTTTGGTTCTCGATCTTTACTGCTAAAGCTTCCACTACATCATTTGAGGCATTAAGCAGTTCTGTGTAAACAAGTGACTGTGCGATATGCAGGCCAACCCCTATTCACTGCCTGACTACGGTGGAGTGCGGTTGTGCTCTGCACCCCTCTGCTGTCTTCAGGCGAGCTACCACAGTACATCAACAACCATTGAGTAGTGAGGACGTGCGCTGCTCATTTTGGGATATCAAAATGGCTGAACATACAGTACGGAGAGTAAATACTATCTGCATAGAGCTGGTTCGTGGTACGTTAAGTGGAGATACGATGAACGTACTTCTCCCTAACATCATCAGGGACACATATGGTATCCCCAACGAGGAATTATATGGCGTCGCTTTTAATGGTTTGACAAGAATCTTCGTGAAATTTCTAAGAGCCGGCTTCTACACAAGAATTGTCGAGCAGTACCAGGAACAACGAATGAGTGTGAATTCAGCAATGGATGTTGTGTTACATGATGTTTCTAAGTACTTCACATGGGTGAAGGTATGGAATGTACCCTTCGAGGCCACGGCGTATGGCCTACAGGAGTTTTTCCGCAGTTATGGGACAGTGCATTCTGCAACCATGGGGGTATGGAGGGATGGTCCGTATGAAGGAATGCCGGAGGGTTCTTACACCCTTAAAATGTCTTTAACAAGGTCTATACCATCCTATGTAACGATGACCGGTTGTAGAACACAGGTTTATGTGTACTATGCGGGTCAGAGAAAAACATGTCGTCTGTGTAGCTCTTATGAGCACATGGCAGCCCAGTGTCCTAGGAGGCGGGCTCCTCGAATTCTGGAAATGCCGATTGTGATTCAACAGTCATGTGATTTGGTGCCTGGCTCTGTTGCCTCAGGAGGCCGGAGGCCTGATCTCTGGAGCGAGGAGGTCGACCGGGAGGTGGCAGAGGCGGAGACGTGTGTCACTCTCCTAGGGGAGTCGGGGGAGTCGAAGGTGATATCTGAGGAGTCTTTTGTCCAGGAAGCTTCGACTCAGGAGGGTTTACTGGCAGATGTGATCAAGGATTTTTTGGATGGGGAGGAGCCCGGTGCAGAAGGTGTCCTCAGTTTATGTGAAGCTGGAGCACTGGAGGGACAACAAATTGTGGAGAAAGACTTGAGTAAAAAAAGGCTGGAGCATGTGGTGGTCGTGGAGGTACACCAGGAGGATTCGTCTGAGGGTGAGATGTGTGTAAGTGGAAGTTCTAGGAAAAGAACTGCGGCATCAGAGATAGACAAGGTTATTACCCCGGGGCAGAGGCCGGGGAAGAAGTCATGGGCAGCGGTTGTGGAGCCGATGCCACATAGTGGTAGAGGTGCGCCTGAGTTGCACAGTGGGAGAGGGAGGGGGGAGGTGACTGCACAGGATAACTCGAGTGGTAAGGGAATACGTAATGTGAAAAGTGCAGCGAGTAAATCCCAGCGGCATAGGGGAAAGCCGCCCCTTCTATAATTTTCAGAAGTGTCACGCTTAATGTTAATGGACTTAAGACTGAGGTTAAGAAAGTTTGGTTGGAGTGGTTTTTACGGCGGTTTGATGTAGACATTTGCTTTTTGCAAGAGCATAATCATAGGGCTGGTTGTGTGTTGAGGTTAAAAGGATATCGGATGTATGTTACCAGTGGTTTGCAATTGAAAGGTGGGGTAGCAGTGGCGATAAAGGAGACCAGCCCCTTGCGTGTCATCGGATGGGAAGAGGGGGGGGTGGGAGGGTCGTGAGGGTGGATGGTGTATGGGGTGAGAGTCGAGCAAGTTTCATAGGAGTTTACATGCCGGCAACTAGTAATATCAGGGTAAAAGTAGATTTTGTCAGGGAGGTACTGATGTATCACTTGAGAGGTTTGCCTGCTATAACAGTAATTGGAGGTGATTGGAATTGTGTGATTCGGAGTGGTGATGTCGAACCGAGAGGGGCGGGTTGTGTGTTGAGTGTTCTGAGGGATGTATTGCGAGATATTGGGATTGTTGATGTGGTGGGGAGGGGGGGATACGTAGTGAAGCACACGTTCGTCCATAGGGGATATGAAGCGTGATTGGACAGAATCTATATTAAGCAGGGAATAGACGTTGTGAGGGTACAAACCCTTGACATGGGGTTTTCTGATCACAGGGCGGTAATAGCAGATTTGATGTGGGATGGAGTGGTGCGTATTTATTCTGGGTACTGGAAATTAAATGTAAGGCTTCTTAAGGAGGAGGGGGAGGGCCTTTTTTCAGTAATTGGTGGTTGCATTTTTGGGAGGCTAGGGACAGGGAGATAGATCTGTTAGATTGGTGGGAAATGCAGGCCAAACCTGGAATAGCGAATTTTTTTAAGGTAGGGGGACGAGAAGAGGCGAGGTGGCGTTTTGGGTTGCAAAATTATCTGGAGGGACAGTTGCAAGACTGTTATGTTGGGGGAAGTGGTAGGAGGGATGATATGGACAGTCTGTGGAGTAGAATCGCTGAATTACACAATGATAGGTTTGATGCAATTAGGGTTAGAGCGGGGTTAGAGGACGTATTGTGGGGTGATAAGCTGTCCGGGTTTGTTTTACGTAAATTTCGGGACCGACAGAGAGTAACCACCATTCTACAATTGGAGACAAGCCCTGGGGTGGGAGGGTATCCAGAGGGTCGGGTCCTATCCAACACGGAAAGTATGAGTCTCTATGCTGATAGTTGGTTTAGGGAGAAATGGAGTTGGAGGGAGGGGGGCTCCTGGGAGGGTATTTTTGAAGGGGGGTTCCATAGTGTTTTAAGTGAGAAGGATAGAGTGGAATTAGAGGTTGGTATAAGTGAGGTTGAGGTGGAAGAGGCAGTTTTCGGGATGAGTACGGGGAAAACACCGGGAATAGACGGTATACCAAATGATTTTTACAGAGCACATTGGGGGTGTATTAGGCAGTGTTTTGTTAGGGTATTGGATCATATGTTAACTAGTGGGAAGTTGGGCACATCGCAAAGTACGGGTGTTATAGTTTTGGTGCCAAAGCTGAGGGGGGGGAAGAGAGTTGAGTGCTTACCGAGCAATATCTCTGATGTGCGCAGATTACAAGGTTTTTGCTAAAATTTTGGGTAACAGATTGAAGAAGGTCATGGGGTCGGTGATACATGGGGGACAGTTTGGTATCCCTGGGAGGAGTATGCAGGTAGGTCATGGACGTATTCGGGATTTCCTTGAGGGTAGTAGTAAGGGAGGTATTCTAGGTCTGGATTGGGAGAAAGCTTATGATTATGTGGATAGGGAATTTTTGATTGAGAGTATGGTGAGAATGGGTTTTGGATTATAATTATAATTATAATAAAAAAAGAAGCGCTAAGCCACAAGGGCTATACAGCGCTGCAGGGTAGGGAAGGAAGCGAGGGTATTGGATGGCAGAAGGGAGGAGGGATGATCAGCAGGTTACAGAAAACAGCGGGGCAGGGGATAGTACGGGGGTAGAGGGTAGCAAGAGATTGAAGTAGAAAGGGCTGAAGGTATCAGAATTTGTGAAGTAAGTCAGTTGTTGTCAAAAAGTCAATGAGAGAGTCTGGATGAAAGGTGGGTCCATCAGCGAGAAGGGAAGGTAAAGAGAGAGCAGCGGAGTGAAGACGACGACAGAGGTAAATTCTGCGTGCTCGTTGATAAAGTGGGCAGTCCAACAGAATGTGGCTGACTGATAATGGAGCTTGGCAATTCTCACAGAGAGGAGCAAGACGCCTCTCCATGAGATATCCATGAGTAAGACGAGTATGGCCAATGTGAAGACGGGAGAGAGTAGTCTCCCAACCTCGACACTGGTGATAAGAAGACGGCCAGTAACCTATACTCGGTTTAATAGATTGAAGTTTGTTGCCGAGCATAGTAGACCAACGTTGTTGCCAACGGGTGTGAAGGTGGGAAGATATTGCAGCAAAATAGTCCGTAAATGGAATACCTCTATAAGAAACTGGTAGGTCATGTACTGCTGACCGCGCAGCAGTGTCTGCCTGTTCATTGCCCTGTACGTCAACATGACCAGGGACCCAACAAAAAACAATATCTTTATGCTTGGTAAAGATGCGGCGTAGCCAAAGTTGGATACGGAGGACTAAGGGGTGAGGTGTATCAAATTTTTGTATAGCCTGTAAAGCACTAAGGGAGTCTGAGACAACCACAAATGATGACACAGGCATAGATGCAATATGGATAAGTGCTGTAAGGATGGCATATAATTCAGCAGTAAAAATACTAGCCGAAGATAGTAAATGCCCTTGTACGACGCTGTCCGGAAACACTGCTGCGAATCCTACGCCGTCAGAAGACTTAGAGCCATCTGTGTACACAGCAATGGCATGAGAATGAGAGTGAAAGTGGTCAAGAAAAAGAGAGCGGGAAGCGACCGTAGACAGTTGGGCTTTCGAGCAAGGGAGGGAGAAAGAACAGACTCGAACAGCTGGAACTTCCCAGGGGGGTAGGGAAAAGTGAGATGCTACATGTACATAGAAAGGTGGTAGTTGAAGAGAAGACAAGAGCGAATGAAGGCGAAGAGAGAAGGGATGGAGTAAACAGGGGCGACGAACAAATAAAGAATGTCAACTAATATCAGTGACCATTCTATAAATGGGAGGATTGCGGAGATCATGAGAGCGTACATAGTAGCGCAGGCAATGGGCATCACGGCGATCGGATAAGGATGGAACGTTCGCTTCTGCATAGAGGCTCTCGACAGGGGAAGAGCGAAAAGCACCAAGGCATAAACGTAATCCTTGGTGATGAATGGGGTTAAGGCTAGAGAGAGTAGCAGGAGATGCCGCTGAATAGATCTGGTCACCATAATCAAGTTTCGATAAAATAAGGGTGGAATGTAGGCGAAGGAGGGTTCGACGATCAGCTCCCCATGAAAGATGAGCAAGGGTTTTAAGAAGGTTCAGCCGGCTGTGACAAGTTGCCTTCAGAGAGGTAATGTGAGGTTTCCAGGATAACCTACGATCAAAGAGGAGGCCCAGAAACTTGACTGTATCACGTTCAGGGATACGGGAGCCATAGAGGTACAAAGGATGATCGGAGATGACAGAGCGTCTAGTGAAAGTAATTTGGTGGGTTTTAGTGCTGGAAAATTTAAACCCACGTGTGGTGGCCCAATTGGAAACACGGTCGACTGCATGTTGGAGAGAAACTGTAATGAGGTGACAGTCAGCGCCTGCACAGGCAATAGCGAAGTCATCAACATAGAGTGATGACCAAATATTTGATGGAAGACTAGAGGCCAAATCATTAATAGCAAGGAGAAAAAGTGTTGTGCTCAGAACACATCCCTGGGGGACACCTTCAGCTTGGATAAAGTCCGGGGAGAGCACATTATTAACCCGAACACGGAAATGCCTGTCAGTTAAAAAGTTCTTAAGGAAGGATGGTAGATTGCCTCGAAGGCCTAAGGAGTGGGCTTGGGCTAAAATATTATACCTCCAAGTTGTGTCATATGCCTTCTCAAGGTCAAAAAATATGGCAATAACTGAGTGGTCATTCGCAAAGGCATTACGAACATACGTATCCAAGCGTAGTAAGGGGTCTATGGTAGAACGTCCCTTACGAAAGCCATATTGACGAGTGGAGAGACTGTTGTGTGTCTCTAAATACCACACTAAACGTCTATTTACTAGGCGTTCCATTACTTTGCAAACTGCACTGGTAAGAGCAATGGGACGATAGTGGGAGGTTTCATGTCCCGTAGTGCCTGGTTTGCGGAAAGGGAGAACAATGGCGGATTTCCACAGCTGTGGAAGAACTCCTTGTGACCAAATAAGATTGTAAAGGCGTAATAGGACTGCAAGGGCTGACTGATGTAAATGTTGTAGCATACGAATATGAATGTCGTCGGGCCCAGCTGCCGATGATCGACAAGCTGAGAGTGTTGCCTCCAGTTCTTGAAGTGTAAAAGGCACATTATACTGTTCTTCTCTGAGAGAAGAAAAGTCCAAGGGTGCTAACTCTCTGGCAGACTTTGAGGAAAGAAATGAGGGGCATAGATGGAGTCCCTGAGAAATACGGACCAGATGATTGCCAATTTCATTGGCAACATCTAGTGGGTTTGCTATATCAACACCGGCAACCCGCAGAACAGGAGCCGGGTCAGGAGAATATTTACCACTCAGTTTTCGTACTTTTTTCCAGACTGCACTCATAGAGGAAGCAGAGGTGATGGTGGAGACATAATCTCGCCAGCAAGTGCGTTTAGCGTCACGGATGACACGGCGAGCGATCGCACGCTTCTGTTTAAAATCAAGGAGTCTTTCTGTGGTTCTATTGTACCGGTACCTGCCCCATGCAGCGCGTTTCAAACGTACTGCACGAGCACAAGCAGGAGACCACCAAGGCACGCATTTCTGAGAATGCCTGCCCGAAGTTTGGGGTATAGAATGAGAAGCTGCGGTGAAAACAGAGGACGAGAAGAGGTGTAAAAGCTCATCGATGGAGGACGAAGAAGGAACCTCTTTAAAAACAGTTAGGTGTGAGTAAAGGTTCCAATTTGCCCGATTAAATTGCCAGCGTGGGGTGCGAAGAGGTGGCGAATATGAAGGGGAAGTAAGAATGATTGGGAAATGATCACTGTCATGTAAGTCCGGGAGAACAGACCAAGTGAAGTCTAATGCGGTGGAGGAAGAGCAGACTGAGAGATCGATGCAAGAGAGAGTATGAGTCCGAGGATCAAAATGGGTGTGAGTACCTGTATTTAAAACATGGAGGGGGTGGGTGGCAAGAAAAGCCTCTAACTGAATTCCACGGGAATCACAGTGAGACCCCCCCCCCAGAGGAAATGGTGGGCATTAAAATCACCAAGTAACAGAATCGGTGGCGGTAATGACGAAACAAGGAAGGCAATATCCAGAATAGATAATGCCCGAGAAGGAGAGAGATATAAAGAACAGAGCGTATACCACCTATGTAAGTGGATACGGGCTGCTGTGTAATGCAGCGAAGTATGAACAAATAGCTGATGGTACGGAATATCAGTGCGTAGAAGAAGGGCACTTTCATTAAAGGTCCCATCAGGAAAAGGATCTGAAGAATACAATAAATTATAGCCTGAGATGGGAGAAATAACAGCAGAGTGTAATTTTGGTTCCTGTAAGCAAACACCAACAGGGGCAAACTGGGAGAGTAACATCTGAAGCTCACCCCGATTACCCCTGAGGCCGCGTATATTCCACTGTAAATAGGCCATGATTGGCAATGATAAAGATACTTGAAATCCGCAGGTAAGGGTTCCTACGGACTAGAGGGGTTAGAAAAGTCCACATGCGGAGGCAGTGGAAAACGTTCAAGCAGTGAAGGAACGGTGCGCTGTGAAGAAAGGAGTTGCGCAGATGGAGCAGAGGAGAGAGAAAGAGCGGAAGGTGGATCAGTGTCCATTGATGGTTTGGTCTCTGCAATATATTCAGAGATTGCTTCAAGTGTTTCTGAATTCAGAGACGTCGTATGGGAGACAATATTGGAAATGGTAGGGGGAGGATGAGTAAAGATTGGAACTGTATTGGACTGTACCAAGGTAGGGGGGGGCAAAAGGGTGGAGGGAACTGGAGAAGCGTGGCAGGGGACAGAAGAGGCAGGAACCTGGGAGGTGGCAGAAGAGGAAGAAACTTGGGAGGGAACAGGGGAGGAAGGTACAGTACGAGGAGGAGGGTGAACCTCTACACTAGTAACTGAGCCAGTGAGAGGGGGAGAACCAGGGACAGAGACAGGGAGGGTAAAATGAGGAGGTGGAAGATGGGTAGGAGGTGTTAACGGACCTTTTTTTGACTTTTGAGAAGTAGAGGGACGATTGGGAGGAGGTGTCGTACGAGGTCTCGTCGATACTGAGGCTTGTGAGAGAGAACTCGAAGAAGCGAGATCAGACTGAGGCGTTGAAGTAGGGACGTCTGAGCCGAGGACAGCAAAAGGATTAGATACAGGAGTGACTATGGGAGAGGTAACCATGGAGGTGGGTGTAGAAGATGGGATACCAGAAGTGGGGGGACGTTTTGAAAGATGGGAATAAGAAACACGTGGGAGTCTCTCTTGGAGGAGGAGATGAGAAACTGCCATTGCATAAGGGAGACCTTCTGTCTCTTTGAGGTAACGTATTTCCCGCTCGTTTAAATAGACTTGACAACGGCGAGAGTACGAAGGGTGAGCCTCATGACAGTTAAGGCAAGAGGGAGATCGATTGCAAGACGTATTAGAATGGTCATCGGCACCACAGACTGGGCATTCGGCGATAGATCTGCAATATTTCGCTGGATGGCCAAATCGCCAGCAATTTCTACACTGTTGTGGTGTAGGGATCACCTTTCGAACTTGTAACCGATGTCCTGCTATATAAACTGAGGATGGGAGTTCTCGGCTGTCAAAAGTTAAACGAGCCACATTGCTAGGGTATTGTCTCCGCCCGCGGGCAGGAAGAACGTAAGTGTCTACCTTGAGGATTGGGAGATCTTGGAGTTCCAGCTGTTCAAGAATGTCAGTGCCACATGTCTGGAAATTTTGTTGAACTATGGTATGGGGTAGAATGACGGTACCACTACAAGAATTGAGGGAATGATGTTTTTCAAGAGTGATAGGAACAGTATCGATATGGGAAAGACGAGAGAGCTCATGAGCCTGGGTAGCATTCTGTACGGTAATGATGCGCGTACCGCTCTTAAGAGCATGAAAAGAAATATCTTTACCAACATGGCGTAGGAGTGCCTTGCCAATACTGTGGTCAGAAAGATAGGCAGTAGAGGAAGTCGGTCGTAAAGTGAAGAATTTAGTCCATTGTTCAGTCTGAAACTGAGCGTGGAAAGGTAGTGAAGGACGTGTCGATCGTTTCTGAGAAGAACGAGAAGGTGGAGAAGTATCATCAGCAGGTAATTGTCGTTGGCGTTTAGGCGTGGGACCAGAGTTGGTCCGACGTGGAACGGGTCGGCGATTTGAAAATTGCCGCACCGTAGAGGGAGAGGCCGGAAGCATAGTCAGAGGAGAGCGAAGGTCCGATAAATCGAAGGAGTCAGTCGAGGCCTCAGTACCTGAAGCGGGTGAGGAAACAGCACCGGCAATAGGTACAGAGGCATGAGGAGTGTCTGAAGAGTGGTCCAAAGACGAGGCGGGGTCAGAACGGGGTGCGGTATCAAGAAGGGGCCCGGGGGTAGTAGGTTCATGGACTAGGGCTGCCATGGTTAGGTTACTTCTTTCTTTTTGTTTTTAAGAAAAAAAAAGAAAGAAGAAAAGAAAATAAAAATAAAAAAAAAAGAATAAAAAAAGGGGAGACCGGGGAGGGATAGTTCCTAGGAGGAATGAAAGGGCCAGAAATCTCCCTCTGCGCCCAAGAGGACCTCAGCACCGCAAGTAGCGCAGGTGCAGCATGGAACCCGTGCCATACCCTACCCATCAAGCTAGTAAACTAACAATCCGGGATAGCAACCTCACATCTGCCGAGCTACCTCGGCGGACAAAAGAGAGGGCAGCCGGATATCCGCCACAAAGCATACCTCCTTCGGCCACCACCCCCTGAATCCGAAAGGTGGCTTCCAGAGATACACCCGTCACCCGAAAGACACCCAAAGCTACTCTGGGATACCGGAGAGGGATCGGGACATCCCCAGGCGATCCAGATTCCACGGCAAACTACGCCACCGCCAAGAACCTCAACGGAATGGGATAGACCCCGGTATCCTTTCCCCTACCTAGGAACTAGGGCGCCTGTGGGAGAAATCCCAAAGGCCAAAAAGAGGAAGGGCAAAAGGGAGGGGTGGGGAGGAGGAGGAGGAAAGGAAAAAGGGGAGGATGGGGAGGATGGGATAGGGGAGGGGAGATTCGGGGGTAATTAGGTTCGGTCTGAGGAAGAAGACCGACAGGTCTAATTCCTCAGACCAAGAGCCTCTTCACCACGCCAAGGAGCCCCCCTTGAAGAGGAATGGGTTTTGGAGGGAGGGTGGTTAGATGGGTGAGGACATTGTATGCGGATGCATCAATGAGAGTACAGGTAAATGGAAGGTTGGGTAGTCCTGTAAGCATGGGGAGGGGTTTAAGGCAGGGGTGTCCACTCTCCTAAATTCTCTTTGCATGCATGCAGAATCCTTTCTATGTTCTGGTTGATGGTGGGATGGGAAGAATGCGGGAGAGTGGAGGCTTTTGGTGGAATATTATTGGTTATGTAGATGATACAACTGTTTTACTTAATGAGATAGAAGACTTAAGTAAAGTGGGAAGGGTAATTGAGATTTTTGGGAATGCTACTGGGATGAGAGTTAATAAACAGAAATCACGGTTGCTGGAGGTAGGAGCTTGGGTAGGCGGGACATTGGGGGAGGAGTTTGGCTGGATAACTGTAGAAAGGCTAAAGATTTGTGGGATTCTGTATTTGGCAGATGTACAGGAGAGCAGAAGGGTTAATTCAGAAATGGTAATGGACAGAGCTTTGAGTAGGCTCAGGAGTCTAAGGGCCGGGGATGTAACCTTGCATCAAAGGGTTGTGGTGGTAAATACACTGATTTATAGTAAGGTGTGGGGAGTGGCAGAAATTTATCCCTTACGAAGTCAGGAAATTATGGAATTACAAAGAAGAATCTTAAGGTATGTGTGGGGTTTTGGGAGGGTGTGGTTGGGCAAAGATGTGGTAATGACTGCGGTAAGACAGGGAGGATTGGGATTGTTGGCATTAGGATCTAGGGTGAAGGCACTGTATGTGAAGCAGAGGTATATTCGGGCAGGGGGGGAAAGGGGTCTTCGGGTGGGGGAGGTGATGGGGGATATCCGCAAATGGTGGGGTGGCAAGGACTTAGTCGAGTGTGAGGATATGTTGAGGTTTATGTTAAAGGTACGAAATGTTAAAAAACTCAAGGTAAAACGGTTGGTGGGTGTGGGTCGTCGTAAGGAATCAATGCAAGGGATGGCAGTGTATCCCACATATGATTGGAGAGTGATATGGGTGGAATTTAGTAAATTAAGAATACAGGCAAGAGCGAGGGAATTAGTATATAGATTTCTTATGGGGATGTTAGCATCGAAAGAGGTGCTAAGACAAATGGGTTTTGTGAGAGAGGCGTCATGCAGTTTTTGTGGGGAAGTTGAAACGGCTTTTCATGTGGTATATTTTTGTTCTTAATTGGAGGTGGTAAGGTTGTGGTTGAAGAGGGTTTTCTTGTTATTGGGGGGGGGGGACAGATATCACCCCTTAGGGCTTTAATGTTAGATATAGGAGGGGTGCCCAAAGAGGTGGGAAGGGCCATTAGATACGTAATAGTTGATTACTTGTATATTTCTTGGGGGATGAGGGAGGTGGAGGGAAATATTAGGATAAAGGCGTTAACGGCGTGTTTTTAAAGGACAGCGTGTAGGAATAAACTATTATATGGGGGAAGGTGGGTAACTAGTTTTCCGGAGGGATATCGTGGACTTACTGTTGAACGTTTACTCCGTTTGGCGACGGGGTGAGGGGCAAGGGGTTGGTCTCTTCAGTGGTGTGTCCTCTTGTCCCCACTCTGATTTCTCCCCATTTATGCAAACTCTCTGCTGCCTATTTGTCAACCATGCCTCTATCCAGGAAAAAATTTCTCCTCCTATTCCATGTGCTTTAATTTTCCTCAATAGTCTCTGATGTGGGACCCTGTCAAAAGCCTTACTGAAGTCCATATACACAATATCATATTCATTACCATGATCTACCTCCTCAAATACCTTAGTGAAAAAAGTTAATAAATTCGTAAGGCAGGAACGCCCCTTTGTAAAACCATGCTGAGATTCGTTGATTAATTTATGCTTTTCAAGGTGGCTACGAACTGCCTCGGCAATTATTGATTCCATAAATTTTCCCACTATGGAGGTTAGGCTTATTGGTCTATAGTTCGAAGCTAAGGACCTGTCACCTGTTTTGAAAATAGGTATCACATTTGCCATTTTCCACTTATCTGGCACCATGCCAGTTTGTAGTGATATGTTGAAAAGATTAGCCAAAGGTGAGCTAAGCTCCTCTTTACATTCCTTTAGAACCCTTGCATACAGTTCATCAGGGCCTGGGGATTTGTTAGGTTTTAATTTATCTATTTGCCTAAGGACCATGTCACTTGTGACCCTAATAGTGCACAGTTTATTATCGTCCTGTTCTACATAATTTATCATTACTGGAATATCGCTGGTATCCTCCTGTGTAAAAACTGAGAGGAAGTATGTGTTAAAAATTCTACACATTTCCTTATCACTGTCAGTGAGCTGACCCGAGGAACTTTTGAGTGGGCCTATCTTGTCCCTGATCTTACTTCTGTATACCTGAAAGAATCCTTTTGGGTTAGTCTTCGATTCTCTTGCAACTTTAACCTCATAATCTCTATTTGCTTTTCTAATTCCCTTTTTTATTTCTCTCTTTAACTGAATATATCGATTTCTTAATTGCCCCTCTCCTCTTTTGATTTGCCTATATATGCCTCTCTTTTGACCAATCAGATATTTTAATCTATTGTTCATCCATTTAGGATCATTTTTGTTTGATCTGATTTCCCTATTTGGAACATAATTTGACTGAGCAGCTAGAACTATGCCCTGGAAAGCATCATATCGGCAACCATCACCACCTACCTGACCCCTAGTCAGGTCATTCCAGTTCAGCCCACCTAAGTAATTTTTCAGTCCTATGAAATCAGCCAAGCGAAAGTCAGGGACGGAGACTTGATTGCCATTATTAGGGGAATTCCATGATATGTTAAAACTGAGTGATTTGTGATCACTCTCCCCAAGCTCATCATTAACCTCAAGATTATTAATTAGTGTTTCCCTACTGGCAAGAACCAAGTCAAGGAGGTTATTTCCCCTAGTTGGCTCTGTCACAAACTGTTTTAAAAAACAATCCTGGATCGTATCAAGAAAGTCACCCGACTCTAAATTTCCTGTCAAATTGCTCCAGTCAATCTGTCTATAGTTGAAATCTCCCATTAGCACAACATTTTCGTATGTAGATGCCTTACGAATTTCGTCCCATAGAAGTTTACTGCACTGATGTGGGTAAAGTTTATTTGCAGGGAGCCGTCGGGGGCACCGTGGTATTAGACCTTATGATTTTGTAAAATCACAGAGTCAACAGTTGTATGTGACCTTCTGTTTTCCTTTTTGTTATCAGAACCATTTTGCATAGGGGGTTTATATTTATATGTATATGTGAGGATATGTTTTATACTTTTGAATATGTTGATCGAGTTATCCTTGTCATACGTATCTTTTTATATCATATTGAAGGTGTACATTATGAACTATGTGATTGGAAGCCTGGTGAGGAAGGTAGATTGTTTGGCAAGGTAGTTGATGTGGGTAAAGTTTATTTGCAGGGAGCCGTCGGGGGCACCGTGGTATTAGACCTTATGATTTTGTAAAATCACAGAGTCAACAGTTGTATGTGACCTTCTGTTTTCCTTTTTGTTATCAGAACCATTTTGCATAGGGGGTTTATATTTATATGTATATGTGAGGATATGTTTTATACTTTTGAATATGTTGATCGAGTTATCCTTGTCATACGTATCTTTTTATATCATATTGAAGGTGTACATTATGAACTATGTACGAAAATATATAAGTATTTTTCTGGGGTTTATATATACCCTTCATTTTGTATGAAAGGTCATATTAATAAATTGAGTTTAATCGGTAACATTAACTTTGTGTGTGTGTGTGTAGGTGTGTTTGTGTGTGTGTGTGTGTGTGTGTGTGTGTGTGTGTGTGTGTGTGTGTGTGTGTGTGTGTGTGTGTGTGTGTGTGTGTGTGTGTGTGTGTGTGTGTGTGTGTGTGTAGGTGTGTTTGTGAGAACCAATGTCTTAGGTATAGTTCTCTTATTGAATGTAATACATTTTTATTTTATTTGGTGACTAGTCATTTAGCGTTATATTTATATGTATAATCCAGTTTGTTCTGTCCGAACGCGTGCACACACACGTATGTGTGTATATGCATGTGTATATGTATACATATATGTATGATTGTAGGACTTATTCATACATGTTTTATAATATCTCCGACTGATTGTTTGGAAGTCGGTATGTTTCTTCTCTTTTTTTCATAAACTGGGTGGGTTATTTTCAGTAGAATTTTGTTATATTTAAGTGTTAAAATGTATTTTGTGTGTACCAGACATTGTCTGCCACTTCTGTTATGGATGTTACATATTTAGTTTATGGTCCAGTTTATTTAGTGATAAATCTTTTTGCGTATTTCTTTCTAGTATAATCTAGTCTGTTCGGGAAGAAAGCATGGTTACATACATGTAGGTGTATATGTGCATGTGTATGTACATACATATAGACATGATTATAGGATTTATTCCTACATGTTTTATAATGACTCCGACGTTCTGTTTTGTAGTCGGTATGTTTTACTACGGCAGAATTTACCTATATCAATATGTTAAAATGTTTTTTGTTTGTTTTTGTGTATGTACTGACATTGTCTGACACGGTTTTTTGATTTGCTATAAATAACAAAGTGGAAAATAAATGCATATTGTAGGCTTGGTGCGTCTTTGTTAATAATAATAACAATGCATATTGTAATGTAGTTTTGTGTAATCTTGATTAACATAGGTGCATGGGATATAATGCATAGAGGATGAGGGACAGTTTGTGTCAGCTCAAAGTTAAATGTCTGTATGCTTTTGACAATGAAATTGATAATTCTGTGTAAGAACTGATACTGTGTTCTTTTATCTATTTAATGTTTTGTATTGTTTTAAATAAAATATAAAAAAAAAAAAATTTGTGCAGAGATTTAAAAGCTCGTGTGTGTGAGTTCTCGTCACAGCTGCCTCCTGATGTTATCACTGCAACAACATTATTTGCTATATTCCTCCATTTTAAGAACCTTAAGTTGAAATCCCCCAGGAGCAAGATGTTTGGGGCAGGAGCTGGCAGACTTTCCAGACAGTGGTCAATTTTTAACAGCTGTTACTGGAATTGCTGGGACATTGTATCTGGAGGCTTGTAGACTACCACAATAACTAGGTTTTGGTTCTCGATCTTTACTGCTAAAGCTTCCACTACATCATTTGAGGCATTAAGCAGTTCTGTGTAAACAAGTGACTGTGCGATATGCAGGCCAACCCCTCCCTTTTGCCTGTTCACTCTGTTGCATCTGTATAGGTTGTACCCTGGGATCCATATTTCATTGTCCAAGTGATCCTTTATTTGGATCTCTGTGAAAGCTGCAAAAATTGCATTTGCCTCTGCAAGCAATCCATGGATGAAAGGTATTTAGTTGTTCGTTGCTGGCTTTAGACCCTGTATATTTGCAAAGAAGAATGTTATCGGACTGGTGGTATTGGCGGTACTGGGGGGACTTTTTTTTCCGGCATTAGTATCTGTATCTGTTGGTTTGGAGTGGAGGCCATCGACTGTGTTTCCACTCCAGGAATGACTGGATTTGGTGTACAATTTCTGCCATTTCCTGCCATTTTTTTTTTCATTCCTGGCAGTAAAAAACCTTTCCCTCTTGAGTGACTGTGGCTACCCAGATTTTCCCATGGCCTGGAGACCTAAGTCTCCCATGGGAGGAGACACAAGTTCCCCCTCATCTTTAGGACCAACTGTCCCCAGGCCTAGGTACATTCCCCATGAGCTCGTAGGGAGAAGCTAGGCCTCTCTGGTCTGCCATCCCTGCCCCAAGGGGGTTATTGGGAATGACAGTCTTGTGAGCTGCAAGCTCGGACTCAGGCACCTACCCTACCCTAGAAGGGCTGGGCATGATGTCGATCGTGTCCATTTCTAAAAGCGATGAATGGTGGGATTAGTGGATTATCAATTCCTACTTTAACTATACTGTACATCGAAATTATTGTATCATATTCTGTTTTAAAGAATTTGAATGTAAGATTAGGTTCCTGGTTGTATAGCATTAATTCATTTATAATTGTAAATGGTTATTTTAATTCACTAACCAGGTACCAATTAAACTAGGTTGGTAATAAATAAAATTAACTTAAAAACTGGAGAGTTAATCATGCTACTATTGCTATGGTGAAGATTAAGACATAAATGGGTTGTCTGTCTGGGAGCTCCTTACCCTGAAGTATTGCATTTGCATTAAATTAAGCTCCCTTGCGAGAATTAAGAAAATGGATCCAGGAACCAAGTTATTATTAAATGAATTAACAGAGGCTACTCTTGGCACCCTAAAATTACAGACGTGTTGGCAAATAGTTAGGCAGTTAGATATACCTTATAACAGACACCATAGCACAGAAACTCTTATGTCACTAATTAGGGATAGATTATTCCCAAAATCCCCAGTAATGCCAGAATTAGAAGGTTCGGAAGATAGTCTTATTTTTCAATTCGATGAGGTAAAAATCCCACAGGTAAGAACCGCTCTAAGTAGTGGAGTTGAACCAGGGTTTACAAGGCCTTACCACTCATTCCAATCTCAAAGCTCCCCCCTATTCATTTCCCCGGAGTATGTATCGGTGGTTGGAACGAACCCTCAGTCAAATGACTGGGATAATCTTAGGACTGGTGCTCGTCCGAAAATACTTGTGGAAAAGATGACCGAATTCCCCTCGGTGTCGTTACCTCTTGGGAATTTCACGTCCAAATAGCTAGAGAGAATAGAACACATATTACTATTACAAAACTCTCAAATTGAAGCTAGAAGACATCTAAAAGAGGAAGAATTAAGGTGTAAAGGTTTTGCTTCAAAACAAAGCAGAAGGGAGGTCCAGAAGAGAGAAACGTGAAGAGCATGGTAACCGGGTTTGATTTACATAAAGCAACTCTGATGGTACCTAAGTTTAACAAAACGGACCTAGATGAATTCTTTGAAATTTTTGAGAATCAGGCATGTTCAATGGGCTGGCCCAAAGACAAATGGGCCACATTGCTGCACATGTCTCTATATGGAAAGGTGCAGTCTTGTACCGCCTCTTTACCGTATGAGTTTTATGTCCAGTACAAAGTAGTAAAGGGAACTATTTTAGAAGCATATGACATGCTCCCTATTAGCTACCAAATAGCTTTTCGTTCTATGAAAAGGCAAACAGGACGAACTTATGTAGATTTTACCCAAGGGAAAGCAGTGGCATTTGAACTTTGGTCACGACTTTAAAAGATCTAACATAATTAATGTTACTAGAAGATTTGTACGCAAATTTACCAGAGGGAGTTTGCCAATATCTTGTTGACCATCCGCAAACGACGTTGTTAGAGACTGCTGTGCTGGCAGACAACTATGAGATTTCCCAGAGATTGGTACAATCTGATAACAGCCATGAGGTTATCAGGCCAGCAGCGAGACCTGAACCTATGCAGTCTTTTGGTAGGTGAGCTACCCAACCCGATTGTTCCCATGTAATAAGTAAACCCAAAGTGAAACACCAAATTCAATCGAACCCATCCTATAGACCAGATAGGTCATCGGAAAAAATTAAATGTTCATACTGTTCGAAGCTGTGACATTTCAAATCACAATACTTTAAATGTGATAGGGATTGCCCACACAAATCATATCCTCTACGACTCGTCTAAGGAAGTCCAAACCAGGAGTAGACACTTGGTCCCAGGGAAAAGGAACAGATCCTCCTAGTTGACTAAGCAGAACATCAGTACCATCATCAAACTTGTCACAGGCTATGAGACCTTTCTTTTCCAAAAGCAAAGTAGGAATTACCGATAGTCAGTTGTTGCTAGTAAACTCCTTTAGGGATACGGGGTCCTACTTAACATTATTAAGAGAAGGACTGTTGTCATTCCCCGCCGAATCATACACAGGTTTCGATGCTCTGTTGGAAGCTTGTAGTGGCTCCACTACATGAGTACCCCTATACAAGTTATTTGTCGAAACTCCTATTTTTACTGGCTGGACGTCAGTCGGAGTGTCTCCCACTAACTTCCCCATAAAAAGTGTAGACTTATTGATTGGGAATGACTTGGCAAAAGAAGGAATATCGAAAGAACCCATAGTTATGGAAAATCCAACCGAGGAAAATTACGTCATTGAAACCCTACGAATGGAACCTACCCTCTTTCCTCTGAGTGTAGTAACCTGGGAAATGACCAAACAGCCATGTTCTCTGTTGATATCGGAGGAAGTCATGGACGACATCGACATAGGAGTAAGAGCCATATTCAATGAAGGCTCGAGTTTTGAGCCAACAGTTCATCCGGAACCAATACGCGTTCCAAAGTCGGTGGTTTCCGAAATAGATTTATTCTCGAAGGAAGATCTAGTAAGGGAACTCCAAATAGACCCCTCCTTACATGACATTCGGAAGCTTCCTGTGACAGAAGCCCTTAACCCTTTGAGGGTCGACAGGCCCTCTCAGAAACTCGTTCTCAGGGTCGGCCAAATTTAAAAAAAAAATTATTTTTTATGAAAAAATAGTTTTTTTTCTAAACATTATGGGCTAAACAAAAAATTTTTACCGTCAATACTTACCGAGATATGGAGGCGTGAAGTTTGCCAAAATTGAACAACATCCGGTAACATCGCCGACTGCCGTCACCCGGTATTTTTCTATTTACTTTTTTATGTACTATTTTCAATTATTTTTCAATTTTTCTTTTTCTGAGTAACTTTTATGACCTCTGAGGCCAACATGATCAGTATTTTGTAAGTTATTTCTTTTTCAATACTACACAATAAGGTCATAAACACTGTTGTCATTATTTTGTTTATAGAAAATATTTACACAAACGATATGAAATGTTGTTTATTAATATTTTTCTATATTTTATATGTACATATACAGTCACAGGGAATGTTTCTAGAAGTTCCGCAGTCTGTGGAACTCTTTGAAACATAGTGTCATGCACAGTGGTGTTTTACACTCCTCACACATAAAACTAGTGTCTCTGCGTTGTTGTGGGCGTTTTTTTGTATGTGCACAGACGTAACACCTCTTCTGAGCCTTTTTCTTGAAAGCAGTAGCAGGCAGTTTTACCAGGAAGTGATCACCATGCTTCAGACGAGCAGGTAGTTATTGATAATTTGGTGGGCGATCAATTGCAGGTGCTGTTCCTTGGTACTTGAATACTATTTGTCTGATGACAAACAGAATTCACCGTACTGTGGTTTGTTTCTGGTCCTCATCTTATACATATTATAAGCATTGAGCATGGAAATGTCTAGAAGATGGAAAAAGAGTTTGATGTACCACTTATAACTCTTGCGAACACAATCAGCAAACCCAATCTGCATGTCACATTTGTCCACTGAACGCATGTTGAAGGTGTAATCAATCGCAGCTGCAGGTTTTAGAATGGGTTCATTGCTCTCTCTATGCTGCCTGCCACTGTCTGCCATTTCATTAGGGTGAATTGATGACAACAGTGTGACATCTCGTTTGTCATGCCACCCAAATGCCATGATGTCATTGGCAGCTGTTGCAGCCCCCTACCAAACTAGTGGTTAAATGGTTAACTTGCCGGCTGGCAGTACCACTGGGTACGTCATCAAGCCCAATGTGGGGACTGCTGAGCCGGCCTTAGCAGCAATAAGTACCTGAACACCTCACGGTACACATCTACTGGCTTTAGAAGCAATAAGTACCTGAACACCTCACGGTACACATCTACTGGCTTTAGAAGCAGTAAGTACCTGAACACCTCATGGTACGCACCGCAGCAGTAATTACCAGAACACCTTACAGTACAGATCTACTGGCAGTAAAGAGTATTCTCCTGCCCATCTTTTGGTATTCTACTGGCTTCTACTGATTTTAGAAGAGCCACTCACAGCAGCTCACTGAGTCTGATGGCGTCAGTTACTTGACGGCTGCACTCAGTAAGCTTGCAGCATGGTGTTCTGCTAGTAATTCATCGGACCACCTTGCAGTGTGTCAATTGGTCTTGAAGGTGGTAGATAGTACTCACCAGACCATCTTACGGTGTACTTCTACCAGCCTTGGAGAGTATTTACAGGACTACCGGTGATGTCTGCGGACTCGCCGCCTACGCTGGTCAACTGTGGGCTAAGCCAACTGATGCTGTTTTAGTGGGACATTACATGAAGAAAAGGTTGGAGTGTTACACTGAACTGGGCTAGGACCGTAGTGTGACACTTAAGCAAGTATGATGGAGTGGAACACTGAGATATGCTACAGGACCGTAGTGGAACACTGAGAAGAAAAGGGTGTCTTGTGACACTGAAGATTGCCTGGTTGTAGTGTACATTGAATAGTATCGTGTGACTGGCCTCTCGAAAGACGCTACGTCGATAGTGAGTGTGTCGCAGAGATAAGGGTGTCAAGTGTGACACAGTCGAGAAAGGGTGTGGATGACGCAGAGAAAAGGGTGTCGTGTGACATGGAGAGCTGGAGTGTCTGGTGACACAGAGAAAAGGGTGTCAAGGGACACGGTGGAGAAGGAGTGTCACAACTCGAATAAGTGTCGTGTGGGACACAGAGCGTCATTATAAGTGTCGTGTGAGACATGGAGTTAATCATAATTTATTATACAAATGTTATTTATAATTTATTATTTTAGCATAGATATATACATTATTATTTTAAGATGCTAATAATTTATTATTGTAATATGTATATATATTTTAAATACCTCTAGACCAAAGATGATTTTTATATAACATTAAAGATTCTTTTATTTTAATGTGTATTTATGTATCCCAAACTCTTTATTACAAAATGAGTAAACCTACCATCTTAAAAATACATTTTTTGTAACAGCAGCAAATGCCTGCACCTCACCTCTACGAGTGCCAACATCAAACCTGGGCATATGTTTCCGATTTGCACGCACTGTGCCACATATCTGTCATGTTCACTCGCAAAAAATCACTGAGGGGCTTGTGTACCAGTTATCTGTATATAATATATGCCCCTTACCAAGGTATGGTTCTATCATTGTTCTAACCACATCACCAGAGATGCCCAATAACTTCCTGGTATTTTGCAATGTATAACTTCCAGTGTACACAATAATATCCAATACCAGACCACTGTAACAATCACAAAGCACAAACAACTTTATACCAAAGCATTTCCTCTTGCTTGGTATGTACTGCTTGAAAGTCTTCCTTTGAACAGAATCAAAGACTCCTCAATTACAAGCTTCCTGAAGGGATAAAAATGCGTACTGAATTTCTCTTTCAGACACACAAACACATTCCTAATCTTATATAACCTGTCATTTCTGTCATGTCTGGTTTTGTCTGAGAAGTGAAGCATACGTAACATTAGCACAAATCGATTCACTGGCATTATAACACTGAAACCTGGGGTTGCAATCAGGCGGTCTGTTGACCAGTATGATTTCACTTTGTGCTTATACACATGTGGCATAAGCATTATTGTGGCAAAGAAAACATACATCTCAGCCACAGTTGCCTCCTTCCACTGGTTTAGACGTGATTTTGGTGAAAGTAATGTGTTTGCCATGGTGTACTCGTAGTATGTGTTGCTTTCCATGACAATACTTTCCATCAGTGGTTCGTCAAAGAATAACTCGAAACATTCCAGTTCAGTGGCATTGTTTCCAAGTGTAAAAGATGGTCGTATTCCACTTTGGCTGTCATCAAACTGGTGGGCATTTGGAACAAAATTGACAGCTTCCAGCCAATCCCAGGTGCGGTCTGCTGGTGGGTACTGGACAATGACAGGTGGTTGTGGTTGTGGAGGTTGTGGAGGCTGGTGTGGTGGGTGGGTGGGGGATAGTGGCCTTTGTTGTAGATCAGCTGAGGCAGCAGCATGGGTGGCAGTATGGGTGGTAGCATGGCCCACTGCTGGTGCCTCACCGCAAGCACCACTACCACCACGCACATTTTCCATCCCAATTGCAACAGTATCATCGTAATTTTCACTGTCTGTTCCTGTTGTACAGCCATGAGATGTACTCCGAGATGCACTCCTTCCCCTTAGAATAGCATATGGCACACTACCACAGCGCATATATCGTCGTATATACTGACGCTTCATTGGGGAATATTGCACTTCACTATCACTACTGGAACTAGTTTGAAGAGCTTGTAGTTCATATTCACTATCACTAACATCACAAATGCTCTCATCTGAGTCTGGGATTTGGGAAAATAGAAGTTTCCTCTTGGATTCTGGTACAACTGAACGTGAACAAGACGGCCCAGCACCAGAAGTGGAAGGCTGAGGGTCGTCTGGGTTTTCCTATTACCGATATTGTGATCATTAGTTTTGGTCAAAACCTTGAAACTCATCTTCACTGGCACTTCCGTCTGTATTAGAACTGTCACTGGGGAACAAGTGTCCCAGTTCGCCGAGGAGTGAGGAGCTTCTTACCGTGAGGCATGGTGGACATTGTTTACTAAGATGGCATTCCCACAATGCACCACTGGGTCCCAGTTTTTTTTTCTACAGCACACACCGACCACATAGACCCATTCTCTCACATCTAGGCCTACCAGCCTTTTCCCGCGAGATTTGACGGCGCTAGAATTTATGCGTACTAGTAAGTCAAAAACCCCTGCATGTAAGCCGTACTAGTATGTCTGAAACCCTCAAAGGGTTAAAAGTGACTGCTGTTACTATTGGGAGGAGAAGGACTTACTGAAAAAGAAATAAGGATCTCTTAAAAGCGATCATTAAGTGGTCTTCCCTACCCCATTTAGAAACTTAGCATGTAAATTTGATCACGACAGTCCCCACGGTGGACATTTGGGACAAAAGTCTTTTGGAAAAATTGCTAAGCACTTTACATGGCCAAAAATGAAGGAAGAATTGGGACAGTATGTAAGAAGCTGTTCCATGTGTCAACTAGTAGGCAAACCTGGACATAATCCACCTGTGCCATTGAACCCTATACAAGTAAGAGGCGAACCCTTTTCATGCTTGGCGATCGACTGTGTCAGCCTGCTACCCAAGACTCGGCAGGGCAACCCATTCCTGTTCACCATCATGGACACCGTCACCAAGTACCTGGTTCCCAAACTGGACGGGACTACCTGTATATGCACAGATTTCAGAAAAGTGAATGCTGTAACAGTATCTGATAGGTTCCTGATACCCAGAATTGACGATTTGATAGACAATGTCCCCGGAGCTAAGTATATTAGTAAATTGGACTTGTTAAGAGGGTATTACCAAGTCCCGCTGTCACTCAGGGCTCAAGAGATATCGATCTTTACGATACCTGGTGGCTTGTATAATTATTTCATTATGCCCTTCAGCTTCTGTAATGCAGCTGCTATGTTCCAGCATATTATGAACATACGGGAGAATTAGACGGGGTAGAAGCTTACTTAGATGACTTAGCCATTTACAGCAACAGTTGACCCCAACACCTTATTATTATTATAATCAAAAAGAAGCGCTAAGCCACATGGGCCATACAGCGCTGCAGGGTAGGGAAGGAAGCAAGGGTATTGGATGGCAGAAGGGAGGAGGGATGATCAGCAGGTTACAGAAAACAGCGGGGCAGGGGATAGTACGGGGGTAGAGGGTAGCAAGAGATTGAAGTAGAAAGGGCTGAAGGTATCAGAATTTGTGAAGTAAGTCAGTTGTTGTCAAAAAGTCAATGAGAGAGTCCGGATGAAAGGTGGGTCCATCAGTGAGAAGGGAAGGTAAAGAGAGAGCAGCGGAGCGAAGACGACGACAGAGGTAAATTCTGCGTGCTCGTTGATAAAGTGGGCAGTCCAACAGAATGTGGCTGACTGATAATGGAGCTTGGCAATTCTCACAGAGAGGAGCAAGACGCCTCTCCATGAGATATCCATGAGTAAGACGAGTATGGCCAATGCGAAGACGGGAGAGAGTAGTCTCCCAACCTCGACACTGGTGATAAGAAGACGGCCAGTAACCTATACTCGGTTTAATAGATTGAAGTTTGTTGCCGAGCATAGTAGACCAACGTTGTTGCCAACGGGTGTGAAGGTGGGAAGATATTGCAGCAAAATAGTCCGTAAATGGAATACCTCTATAAGAAACTGGTAGGTCATGTACTGCTGACCGCGCAGCAGTGTCTGCCTGTTCATTGCCCTGTACGTCAACATGACCAGGGACCCAACAAAAAACAATATCTTTATGCTTGGTAAAGATGTGGCGTAGCCAAAGTTGGATACGGAGGACTAAGGGGTGAGGTGTATCAAATTTTTGTATAGCCTGTAAAGCACTAAGGGAGTCTGAGACAACCACAAATGATGATACAGGCATAGATGCAATATGGATAAGTGCTGTAAGGATGGCATATAATTCAGCAGTAAAAATACTAGCCGAAGATAGTAAATGCCCTTGTACGACGCTGTCTGGAAACACTGCTGCGAATCCTACGCCGTCAGAAGACTTAGAGCCATCTGTGTACACAGCAATGGCATGAGAATGAGAGTGAAAGTGGTCAAGAAAAAGAGAGCGGGAAGCGACCGTAGACAGTTGGGCTTTCGAGCAAGGGAGGGAGAAAGAACAGACTCGAACAGCTGGAACTTCCCAGTTGGGTAGGGAAAAGTGAGATGCTACATGTACATAGAAAGGTGGTAGTTGAAGAGAAGACAAGAGTGAATGAAGGCGAAGAGAGAAGGGATGGAGTAAACAGGGGCGGCGAACAAATAAAGAATGTCTATTAATATCAGTGACCATTCTATAAATGGAAGGATTGCGGAGATCATGAGAGCGTACACAGTAGCGCAGGCAATGGGCATCACGGCGATCGGATAAGGATGGAACGTTTGCTTCTGTATAGAGGCTCTCGACAGGGGAAGAGCGAAAAGCACCAAGGCATAAACGTAATCCTTGGTGATGAATGGGGTTAAGGCTAGAGAGAGTAGCAGGAGATGCCGCTGAATAGATCTGGTCACCATAATCAAGTTTCGATAAAATAAGGGTGGAATGTAGGCGAAGGAGGGTTCGACGATCAGCTCCCCATGAAAGATGAGCAAGGGTTTTAAGAAGGTTCAGCCGGCTGTGACAAGTTGCCTTCAGAGAGGTAATGTGAGGTTTCCAGGATAACCTACGATCAAAGAGGAGGCCCAGAAACTTGACTGTATCATGTTCAGGGATACGGGAGCCATAGAGGTACAAAGGATGATCGGAGATGACAGAGCGTCTAGTGAAAGTAATTTGGTGGGTTTTAGTGCTGGAAAATTTAAACCCACGTGTGGTGGCCCAATTGGAAACACGGTCGACTGCATGTTGGAGAGAAACTGTAATGAGGTGACAGTCAGCGCCTGCACAGGCAATAGCGAAGTCATCAACATAGACTGATGACCAAATATTTGATGGAAGACTAGAGGCCAAATCATTAATAGCAAGGAGAAAAAGTGTTGTGCTCAGAACACATCCCTGGGGGACACCTTCAGCTTGGATAAAGTCCGGGGAGAGCACATTATTAACCCGAACACGGAAATGCCTGTCAGTTAAAAAATTCTTAAGGAAGGATGGTAGATTGCCTCGAAGGCCTAAGGAGTGGGCTTGGGCTAAAATATTATACCTCCAAGTTGTGTCATATGCCTTCTCAAGGTCAAAAAATATGGCAATAACTGAGTGGTTATTTGCAAAGGCATTACGAACATACATATCCAAGCGTAGTAAGGGGTCTATGGTAGAACGTCCCTTACGAAAGCCATATTGACGAGTGGAGAGACTGTTGTGTGTCTCTAAATACCACACTAAATGTCTATTTACTAGGCGTTCCATTACTTTGCAAACTGCACTGGTAAGAGCAATGGGACGATAGTGGGAGGATTCATGTCCCGTAGTGCCTGGTTTGCGGAAAGGGAGAACAATGGCGGATTTCCACAGCTGTGGAAGAACTCCTTGTGACCAAATAAGATTGTAAAGGCGTAATAGGACTGCAAGGGCTGACTGATGTAAATGTTGTAGCATACGAATATGAATGTCGTCGGGCCCAGCTGCCGATGATCGACAAGCTAAGAGTGTTGCCTCTAGTTCTTGAAGTGTAAAAGGCACATTATACTGTTCTTCTCTGAGAGAAGAAAAGTCCAAGGGTGCTAACTCTCTGGCAGACTTTGAGGAAAGAAATGAGGGGCATAGATGGAATCCCTGAGAAATATGGACCAGATGATTGCCAATTTCATTGGCAACATCTAGTGGGTTTGCTATATCAACACCGGCAACCCGCAGAACAGGAGCCGGGTCAGGAGAATATTTACCACTCAGTTTTCGTACTTTTTTCCAGACTGCACTCATAGAGGAAGCAGAGGTGATGGTGGAGACATAATCTCGCCAGCAAGTGCGTTTAGCATCACGAATGACACGGCGAGCGATCGCACGCTTCTGTTTAAAATCAAGGAGTCTTTCTGTGGTTCTATTGTACCGGTACCTGCCCCATGCAGCGCGTTTCAAACGTACTGCACGAGCACAAGCAGGAGACCACCAAGGCACCCATTTCTGAGAATGCCTGCCCGAAGTTTGGGGTATAGAATGAGAAGCTGCGATGAAAACAGAGGACGAGAAGAGGTGTAAGAGCTCATCGATGGAGGACGAAGAAGGAACCTCTTTAAAAACAGTTAGGTCTGAGTAAAGGTTCCAATTTGCCTGATTAAATTGCCAGCGTGGGGTGCGAAGAGGTGGCGAATATGAAGGGGAAGTAAGAATGATTGGGAAATGATCACTGTCATGTAAGTCCGGGAGAACAGACCAAGTGAAGTCTAATGCGGCGGAGGAAGAGCAGACTGAGAGATCGATGCAAGAGAGAGTATGAGTCCGAGGATCAAAATGGGTGTGAGTACCTGTATTTAAAACATGGAGGGGGAGGGTGGCACGAAAAGCCTCTAACTGAATTCCACGGGAATCACAGTGAGACCCCCCCCAGAGGAAATGGTGGGCATTAAAATCACCAAGTAACAGAATCGGTGGCGGTAATGACGAAACAAGGAAGGCAATATCCGGAATAGATAATTCCCAAGAAGGAGAGAGATATAAAGAACAGAGCGTATACCACCTATGTAATTGGATACGAGCTGCTGTGTAATGCATCGAAGTATGAACAAATAGCTGATGGTACGGAATATCAGTGCGTAGAAGAAGGGCACTTTCATTAAAGGTCCCATCAGGAAAAGGATCTGAAGAATACAATAAATTACAGCCTGAGATGGGAGAAATAACAGCGGAGTGTAATTTTGGTTCCTGTAAGCTAACACCAACAGGGGCAAACTGGGAGAGTAACATCTGAAGCTCACCCCAATTACCCCTGAGGCCGCGTATATTCCACTGTAAATAGGCCATGATTGGCAATGATAAAGATACTTGAAATCCACAGGTAAGGGTTCCTACGGACTAGAGGGGTTAGAAAAGTCCACATGCGGAGGCAGTGGAAAACGTTCAAGCAGCGAAGGAACGGTGCGCTGTGAAGAAAGGAGTTGCGCAGATGGAGCAGAGGAGAGAGAAAGAGCGGAAGGTGGATCAGTGTCCACTGATGGTTTGGTCTCTGCAATATATTCAGAGATTGCTTCAAGTGTTTCTGAATTCAGAGACGTTGTATGGGAGACAATATTGGAAATGGTAGGGCGAGGATGAGTAAAGATTGGAACTGTATTGGACTGTACCAAGGTAGGGGGGGGGCAAAAGGGTGGTGGGAACTGGAGAAGCGTGGCAGGGGACAGAAGAGGCAGGAACCTGGGAGGTGGCAGAAGAGGAAGAAACTTGGGAGGGAACAGGGGAGGAAGGTACAGTACGAGGAGGAGGGTGAACCTCTACACTAGTAACTGAGCCAGTGAGAGGGGGAGAACCAGGGACAGAGACAGGGAGGGTAAAATGAGGAGGTGGAAGATGGGTAGGAGGTGTTAACGGACCTTTTTTTGACTTTTGAGAAGTAGAGGGAAGATTGGGAGGTGTCGTACGAGGTCTCGTCGATACTGAGGCTTGTGAGAGAGTACTCGAAGAAGCGAGATCAGACTGAGGCGTTGAAGTAGGGACGTCTGAGCCGAGGACAGCAAAAGGATTAGATACAGGAGTGACTATGGGAGAGGTAACCACGGAGGTGGGTGTAGAAGATGGGATACCAGAAGTGGGGGGACATTTTGAAACATGGGAATAAGAAACACGTGGGAGTCTCCCTTGGAGGCGGAGATGAGAAACTGCCATGGCATAAGGGAGACCTTCTGTCTCCTTGAGGTAACGGATTTCCCGCTCGTTTAAATAGACTTGACAATGGCGAGAGTACGAAGGGTGAGCCTCATGACAGTTAAGGCAAGAGGGAGATCGATTGCAAGACGTATTAGAATGGTCATCGGCACCACAGACTGGGCATTCGGCGATAGATCTGCAATATTTCGCTGGATGGCCAAATCGCCAGCAATTTCTACACTGTTGTGGTGTAGGGATCACCTTTCGAACTTGTAACCGATGTCCTGCTATATAAACTGAGGATGGGAGTTCTCGGCTGTCAAAAGTTAAACGAGCCACATTGCTAGGGTATCGTCTCCGCCCGCGGGCAGGAAGAACGTAAGTGTCTACCTTGAGGATTGGGAGATCTTGGAGTTCCAGCTGTTCAAGAATGTCAGTGCCACATGTCTGGAAATTTTGTTGAACTATGGTATGGGGTAGAATGAAGGTACCACTACAAGAATTGAGGGAATGATGTTTTTCAAGAGTGACAGGAACAGTATCAATATGGGAAAGACGAGAGAGCTCATGAGCCTGGGTAGCATTCTGTATGGTAATGATGCGCGTACCGCTCTTAAGAGCATGAAAAGAAATATCTTCACCAACATGGCGTAGGAGTGCCTTGCCAATACTGTGGTCAGAAAGATAGGCAGTAGAGGAAGTCGGTCGTAAAGTGAAGAATTCAGTCCATTGTTCAGTCTGAAACTGAGCGTGGAAAGGTAGTGAAGGACGTGTCGATCGTTTCTGAGAAGAACGAGAAGGTGGAGAAGTATCATCAGCAGGTAATTGTCGTTGGCGTTTAGGCGTGGGACCAGAGTTGGTCCGACGTGGAACGGGTCGGCGATTTGAAAATTGCCGCACCGTAGAGGAAGAGGCCAGAAGCATAGTCAGAGGAGAGTGAAGGTCCGATAAATCGAAGGAGTCAGTCGAGGCCTCAGTACCTGAAGCGGGTGAGGAAACAGCACCGGCAATAGGTACAGAGGCATGAGGAGTGTCTGAAGAGTGGTCCAAAGACGAGGCGGGGTCAGAACGGGGTGCGGTATCAAGAAGGGGCCCGGGGGTAGTAGGTTCATGGACTAGGGCTGCCATGGTTAGGTTACTTCTTTCTTTTTGTTTTTAAGAAAAAAAAAGAAAGAAGAAAAGAAAATAAAAATAAAAAAAGAATAAAAAAAGGGGGGATCGGGGAGGGATAGTTCCTAGGAGGAATGAAAGGGCCAGAAATCTCCCTTCGCGCCCAAGAGGACCTCAGCACCGCAAGTAGCGCAGATGCAGCATGGAACCCGTGCCATACCCTACCAATCATGCTAGTAAACTAACAATCCGGGATAGCAACCTCACATCTGCCGAGCTACCTCGGCAGACAAAAGAGAGGGCAGCCGGATATCCACCACAAAGCATACCTCCTTCGGCCACCACCCCCGGAATCCGAAAGGTGGCTTCCAGAGATACACCCGTCGCCCGAAAGACACCCAAAGCTACTCCGGGATACCGGAGAGGGATCGGGACATCCCCAGGCGATCCAGATTCCACGGCAAACTACGCCACCGCCAAGAACCTCAACGGAATGGGATAGACCCCGGTATCCTTTCCCCTACCTAGGAACTAGCACGCCTGTGGGAGAAATCCCAAAGGCCAAAAAGAGGAAGGGCAAAAGGGAGGGGTGGGGAGGAGGAGGAGGAAAGGAAAAAGGGGAGGATGGGGAGGATGGGATAGGGGAGGGGAGATTGGGGGGTAATTAGGTTCGGTCTGAGGAAGAAGACCGACAGGTCTAATTCCTCAGACCAAGAGCCTCTTCACCACGCCAAGGAGCATCCCTTGAAGAGGCCCCAACACCTTAGACAACTTAAGGCTTTGTTTGATGCTTTAAGTAAACATAATTTTGTGGTGAATTTGTCCAAATGTGAATTTGGCCAAGCGAAAATTGAATACTTGGGATTTCATATTGGACAAGGAAAAGCTGCTCCTTTGAATGCCAAAGTAAAAGCCCTCTTAGAATTTCCTACCCCTAAGGATAGGAATAGCGTATCGAGATTTTTAGGAGTTGCTGGTTTCTACCATTGTTTTTGTTCAAATTTTGCACAGGTAGCCTTTCCCCTAACTGAATTAACAAGTCCAAAAACAAACTTTTCATGGACCCTGTACTGTGAAATTGTTTTAACTGCTTGAAAAGGCTACTATCCTCTTCCCCAGTACCACCCTCACCTAACGACATTAAAACATTCCTGAGAGCTCATAGTTAGCCGAAATTATTGTTAGCTGAGTTAATTTTCCCCATAAGAAATAATGGAAATCCATCCGTTCCAGACAGCCAAAAGTATTATTTTTTTTTTTCATGAAATATACGTTTCCCTACAAAGAAAACAATAAGACATGCACAATAATTACATAAATAAATGTTAAAATGACACTTACCTTTATTGAAGAGTATTGATGAGTGATGAGACACTGTTTTTCTTGAACACTGGGATTTTCAGAGTGATACACCAATAAAGACTTCACTTGGCAATCCCCACTAGCATTACAACAATCCCCACTAGCATTACAACAATCCCCACTAGCATTACAACAATCCCCACTAGCATTACAACAATCCCCACTAGCATTACAACAAAACATGAGAGTTAGCCTGTCTTTCGTAGGCTTGTGTCCTGGGAGTGCCTTTTCCTCCTGAGTAATGTAGGTCTTGTTTGGCATTTTCTTCCAGAACACGCCTGTTTCCTCACAATTGAACACTTGTTGGGGGATGAATTTTTCAGCTTTGCCATGCCTTATTGCACTGTGTATGCCACTGCAATTCTTAAATCTCTCTACCCAACCTTTGCTGGCCTTAAATTCACCAATATGAGCACTAGTTCCAGGCATTTTTTCCTGTTCACTTAAGTGTTAGTTGACTGTTGTGGGTCGCATCCTGGGAGACAAGATTAAGGAACCCAATGGAAATAAGTTAGACAGTCCTCGATGATGCACTGACTTGGGTTATCCTGGGTGGCTAACCCTCCAGGGTTAATCGTTTCCCGGTAATTGTTTCACGTTAAGCCACACCAATAACACTCTCTCCACGTCTTAGAGTAGTACAGCTGATGGTGGTGCAGCAACAGCTGACTGTGGTGGAGCAACAGCTGGCTGTGGTGCAGCAGCAGTTGACTGTGGTGCAGCAGCAGCTGACTGATCCAGCAACAGCTGACTGGTCCAGCAACAGCTGACCATGGTGCAGCAGCAGCTGACTGATCCAACAACAGCTGACTGGTCCAGCAACAGCTGACCGTGGTGCAGCAGCAGCTGACTGATCCAGCAACAGCTGACTGGTCAAGCAACAGCTGACCATGGTGCAGCAGCAGCTGTCTGATCCAGCAACAGCTGACTGGTCCAGCAACAGCTGACCGCGGTGCAGCAGGTGACTGATCCAGCAACAACTGCCTGGCCCAGCAACAGCTGACCATGGTGCAGCAGCAGCTGACTGGTCCAGCAACAGCTGACCATGGTGCAGCAGCAGCTGACTGGTCCAGCAACAGCTGACCATGGTGCAGCAGCAGCTGACTGTGATATGATAGTATTTATCACCCTTTTTACCACAGGGTTGGCACTAGAAGCTTTCTTTGGGCCCATAGTGACTTAGTTACAAGCACTATAAATAATGGAATACAAAATGTATCGAATGTATGCATGCAACCGGCCACCCTGGCTTGTAAACAATGCCACTGGTGGAACAAGTGAGGCTGGCTCAGGCCGCACATGGATGCATCTCGGACGAATCGTGTTGAGCGAGTTTTTTAGCGCTAGGCGAGGCAAAATGTTTGCGTTAAAATGTATTGCTAGGCGGATTTAACGTTATGTGATGCCAACATTAGGCAAGGGTCCACTGTATTATTAAGTCCCGATTTTAACAAACCATTCCACTTACAAATAGATGCACATGCATATGCTTTGGGAGCCACATTGTTACAGGAGGCTCCAAATTCTGACTTATTGCAACCTGTTTCTTATTTTTCTTCAAAGTTAAAGAAACACCAAATTCATTACTCAACTATAGAAAAAGAAGCCTTAGCTCTGGTTGTGTCTCTAGAGAATTTTGATGTATATTTAGGATCTTCTCCTCATCAGATATCAGTGTACTCTGATCACAATCCTTTGACCATTATAAATACTATGAAATCGAAGAATGCCAGAATACTTCGTTGGGCTTTGAGAATTCAACCCTTCTCTATTACTATTTCCCATATAAAAGGAAAGCAAAATCTCATTCCTGATACCCTCTCCAGACCATGAATCTTTATTAATAAACCTTTACTTTAACAGTGTGAGTTGGCACTTGTTATGGCCATCTATGTTGTGGAGAAAACTGGAGCTGATGTAGGACTGCTATGCTACAACCTATGCTACTACAACCATTGATATCCGCCACCGAGAGTACAAGTCAATGGTGACCGTCAGTCGTGAGGGATTAGGTGGTATGCGCCCCTCCTTTACTCTCCATACTATACAAAAATAAAAGGCCTGGTTAAAATAAGTTCTGTAATAATATATCGCAAATCACTTTATTACTAGCTAGATAAAGCAGGTTCAACTACATATTATTATCAGGTACGGTATAAATCATAAAAGGTACTCTCAAGCAAGGTTGTACTCAATAAGATGTCATTTGTTAAGTATTACTATTGTATTATATTAAATTGTATCGTATTATTATTGTATTATAATAGGTTAAGTATTGCAAATGTGTAACCACTACTATAGGGACCAAATGGTGGTTCCAGAATTGACGATACACGTCGCCTTCTGATCGAGCTGAAGTCAGACTATGGAGTAGTTGAGCAAGTCAGTCAGCTCCAGCTCTGACTCGGTACAGGTCTTCAACCCAAAGCTCTTAGCTCAATCTTGAACTTTAAACCAAGTCCATTGTCTTGCCTTTGCCATTAATTTCCTAAGTCTGGTAATTCATTTCACTTATGAAAGATAACTATTTCATCACCCCAGACCTTTCTAAAATTATTATTATTAAAAATTCGCCAGTATTCTCCCAGCCTGGGCCTTTTCCAAGTGGTGGCCCAGCCCCAGGCCTAGCCACATTCCCCGTGGGCTTGCAGGGAGAAGCTAGGCCTCAATAAGGAAGTTCACAACTGACCTAGAGATTGTTGACTGGCCTACAGAATTCTCCAAGGCCAATGGTATTGATGACTGGACAGACATTTTTCTTAACAAATTACTTAGACTATACAACAAACATTGTCCTATAAAAACGAAACAGATCACAAACAAACGGCTTGGTTGCCCATGGCTAACCAGCACCATTCTGAAATCCATTGACAAGAAACACCAATATGAAAAGCAATATAGACAGGGCATAATACACAAAGATATTCTTAAACACTATTCATCAGTTCTCACCAAAGTAATAAAGAAAGCCAAACAACTATACTACTCCAGTAGATTCACAGACACTAGAGGAGATATAGAAAAGACCTGGAAAACACTCTCTCAGATTCTAGGGACCCATAAACTGAAAAAAACAAGAATATTGTCCTAACTAAACCTAATGAAACACCACTACATCCCACTGACACAGCTAACAAGATAAACGACTTCTTCTCAACCATAGGATCTAATCTTACCAATAAAATCCTACATACTAATGCCCAGGCCGGGGACTACATAGATGGGAATTTCCCAAATTCCTTCTATCTTGCATCAACTGAGCCCTCGGAAGTCACCGAGATTATAGTCACTTAAAAACAACTCAGGGAATCTGTCTAATGTCCCACCATTACCGTACAAGCGAGCGGCCCATATCCTTTCGCATGCTATTTCATTACTTTTTAACAAGTCACTAGAAACTAGCACCTTCCCAAAACTACTCAAGATGGCAAGTGTTACACCAATACATAAAGGTGGTGACCCTACAGGCTTAAACAACTATAGGCCAATATCAAACTTACCATTGCTATCCAAAATCTTTGAGAAACTCGTGCACAGGAGACTATATTCATTTATAACAGCACAAAGCATACTCAACCCCTGCCAATTTGGATTTAGGAAAAATAAAAGCACTAATGATGCAATCATAAAAATGCTAGATCTGCTTTACACAGCATTGAAAAATAAGGAATATCCACTAGGAATTTTTATTGACCTAAGAAAAGCTTTTGACACAGTAGACCACGACATCCTACTCCACAAACTTGACCATTATGGTATAAGAGGCCATGTGCTTGCTTATTTCAAATCTTACCTTACTAATAGGTATCAGTATGTTACCATTAAAGACACAGCATCAACAACACGGCCACTTGATACTGGAGTTCCGCAGGGAAGTGTCCTTGGTCCCCTGCTCTTCCTCATATACATCAATGATCTTCCAAACGTATCCCAACACCTGAAACCCATTCTCTTTGCTGACGACACGACTTATGTCATCTCTCACCCTAATCTTGCCACCCTCAACACCATTGTTAACGAGGAGCTGATCAAAATATCGACTTGGATGACAGCCAATAAACTTACGCTTAACACTGACAAAACCTACTATATTATGTTTGGTAGCAGAGCAGGAGATGCACAAATTAACATTAAGATCGACAACACTCTAATTACCAGACATAATGAGGGCAAATTCCTAGGCCTATACCTTGACAACAACCTGAATTTCAGCACCCATATCCAACACATAACCAAAAAAGTATCCAAAGCAGTTGGGATCCTCTCCAAGATACGACACTACGTGCCGCAAAATGCCCTTCTCACACTATACCACTCATTTATCCATACCTCACCTATGCTATTTGTGCTTGGGGATCAACTGCAGCAACACACCTAAAGCCAATAATAACCCAACAAAAAGCTGCAGTAAGAATAATCACTAAATCCCATCCCTGGCAACACCCCCCCCACTCTTCATAGATCTAAACTTACTCCCTGTTCAGTACGTCCACACTTACTACTGTGCAATCTACATTTACAGGACCTGAAACTCCAATATCAACCTTGACCTAAAACGCTTTCTTGATAGTTGTGACAGAACCCACAGGCATAACACCAGACACAAACATCTCTACAACATTCCCCATGTCCGACTAAACCTTTACAAAAATTCAATGTATGTCAAAGGCCCTAAAATCTGGAACACCCTACCTGAGAACTCTAGAACTGCAGACACATTCATCACCTTCAAAACTACCATTAGAAAACATCTTATCTCCCTGATAAACCCCATCAACTAACTACACGAATACCACCTGGTGGTTCACACTTACACTCACTCACCCATTTGACCATAAACAGAAATATTAATCTCAATCTTAAAATAATGAATCCTATGATACTCCAATACTGAAACTATGTACTGTGCCAAAACAAAAGCATTCACATTGCTAAACTCACAAACTAGTATTTAGTCACTTAGCCATAATACAAACTTACCTCATAATTTGTAATATTTTAAAATAATGAATTAAATTAAGTCTGCCCGAAATGCCTAGCCATGCTAGGCGTTCTAGTGGTACACTCTGTAATCATTATTTAACTACATGTAAACCACACAACAACCAAATTCTGTAAATTCAACATTGTAATCTTTATAGAGAATAAACTTTGAAATTGAAATTGAAATCCCTGCCCTAAGAGGGTTATTGGGAATGACAGTCTTGTGAGCTGCAAGCTCGGACTCAGGTACCTACCCTACCCTAGAAGGGCTGGGCATGATGTCGATCGTGTCCATTTCTACAAGCGATGAATGGTGGGATTAGTGGATTATCAATTCCTACTTTAACTATACATCAAAATTATTGTATCATACTCTGTTAATAAGAATTTGAATGTAAGATTAGGTTCCTGGTTGTATAGCATCATTTCATTTATAACTGTAAATGGTTATTTTAATTCACTAACCAGGTACCAATAAAACTAAATTGGTAATAAATAAAATTAACTTAAAAAAAGAAGAGTTAATTATGCTCCTATTGTTATGGTGAAGATTAGGTCATAACACTCCCTGGGTGATTGCTGTGTACCAACCTACTACCACAGGATGGTAGTACCTCCCTAGGTGGTTGCTGTACCAACCTACTACCACAGGACAGCAGTACCTCCCTGGGTACCAACCTGCTATCACAGGATGGTAGTACCTCCCTGGGTGGTTGCTGTCTACCAACCTACTACCACAGGATGGTAGTACCTCCCTGGGTGGTTGCTGTCTACCAACCTACTACCACAGGATGGTGGTACCTCCCTGGGTGGTTGCTGTCTACCAACCAACTACCACAGGATGGTGGTACCTCCCTGGGTGGTTGCTGTCTACCAACCTACTACCACAGGATGGTAGTACCTCCCTGGGTGGTTCCTGTCTACCAACCTACTACCACAGGATGGTAGTACCTCCCTGGGTGGTTGCTGTCTACCAACCTACTACCACAGGATGGTGGTACCTCCCTGGGTGGTTCCTGTCTACCAACCTACTACCACAGGATGGTAGTACCTCCCTGGGTGGTTGCTGTCTACCAACCTACTACCACAGGACGATAGTACCTCCCTGGGTGGTTGTTGTCTACCAACCTACTACCACAGGATGGTAGTACCTCCCTGGGTGGTTGCTGTCTACCAACCTACTACCACAGGATGGTAGTACCTCCCTGGGTGGTTGCTGTCTACCAACCTACTACCACAGGATGGTAGTACCTCCCTGGGTGGTTGTTGTCTACCAACCTACTACCACAGGATGGTAGTATCTCCCTGGGTGGTTGTTGTCTACCAACCTACTACCACAGGATGGTAGTACCTCCCTGGGTGGTTGTTGTCTACCAACCTACTACCACAGGATGGTAGTATCTCCCTGGGTGGTTGTTGTCTACCAACCTACTACCACAGGATGGTAGTACCTCCCTGGGTGGTTGTTGTCTACCAACCTACTACCACAGGATGGTAGTACCTCCCTGGGTGGTTGTTGTCTACCAACCTACTACCACAGGATGGTAGTACCTCCCTGGGTGGTTGCTGTCTACCAACATACTACCACAGGATGGTAGTACCTCCCTGGGTGGTTGCTGTCTACCAACCTACTACCACAGGATGGTAGTACCTCCCTGGGTGGTTGTTGTCTACCAACCTACTACCACAGGATGGTAGTATCTCCCTGGGTGGTTGTTGTCTACCAACCTACTACCACAGGATGGTAGTACCTCCCTGGGTGGTTGTTGTCTACCAACCTACTACCACAGGATGGTAGTACCTCCCTGGGTGGTTGTTGTCTACCAACATACTAGCTATATGATTTATATGACTAACACTTCACTAACATATTTCACTCTCAACACTGTTATGGTATATCCCTTTTATATATTCTCATGAGTTTATAACTAAAATATTCCTGAAACATTAAAAACTAACATGTTTTATCTCCTGAATGTTCTCGTGTATGTCTCATAAGATAGGTTTTTTTACTAAAATATTTCAGACACTCTGAACATTGATATGGTTTATCTCCTGTATGTGTTCTCACATGTGTAACAAGATTGCTTTTTTGACTAAAACACTTCAGACACTCAGGACACTGAAATGGTTTATCTCCTGTATGTACTCTCATATGTGTCACAAGATGGGCTTTATTACTAAAACATTTCAGACACTCTGAACATTGATATGGTTTATCTCCTGTATGTACTCTCACATGGTTAACAAGACTGTCTTTTACAGTAAAACATTTCAGACACTCTGCACATTGATATGGTTTCTCTCCTGTATGCACTCTCATGTGTTTTACAAGACTGGCTTTTTCATTAAAACATTTCAGACACTCTGAACATTGATATGGTTTATGTCCTGTATGCACTCTCATATGTTTCACAAGAGTGCCTTTTGCACTAAAATCTTTCAGACACTCTGAACATTGATATGGTTTATCTCCTGTATGCACTCTCACATGTATCACAAGATTGCCTTTTTCACTAAAACATTTCAGACACTCTGAACATTGATATGGTTTATCTCCTGTATGTACTCTCTTGTGTTTCACAAGACTGCTTTTTTCACTAAAACATTTCAGGCACTCTGAACATTGATATGGTTTATCTCCTGTATGTACTCTCTCGTGTTTCACAAGATTGCTTTTTTCGCTAAAACATTTCAGGCACTCTGAACATTGGTATGGTTTATCTCCTGTATGTACTCTCATGTGTCTCACAAGACTGCTTTTTTCACTAAAACATTTCAGACACTCTGAACACTGATATGCTGTAACTCCTGTATGTACTCTCATATGTGACACAAGATGGCCTTTTTGACTAAAACACTTCAGACACTCAGAACACTGAAATGGTTTATCTCCTGTATGTACTCTCATATGTTTAACAAGACCATTTTTTACACAAAAACATTTCAGACACTCTGAACATTGATATGGTTTATGATCTTTATGTTTTTCCATATTTTTCAAAGGTTTTTCATTTAAAATATTTTAGTCATACAACAGTGGTATAGTTAAGTACTGAAGATATAGTGTCTGGCAAGACACAACCTGGAAGTCTTCCACAAAATACTTCTGCAATATTAGTTGTTGTTCAAGACACTTACACTGGTGCTTCTTGAAGTACTGAAGATATAGTGTCTGGCAAGACACAACCTGGAAGTCTTCCACAAAATACTTCTGCAATATCAGTTGTTGTTCAAGACACTTACTCTGGTGCTTCTTGAAGTACTGAAGATATAGTGTCTGGCAAGACACAACCTGGAAGTCTTCCACAAAATACTTCTGCAATATCAGTTGTTGTTCAAGACACTTACTCTGGTGCTTCTTGAAGTACTGAAGATATAGTGTCTGGTAAGACACAACCTGGAAGTCTTCCACAAAATACTTCTGCAATATCAGTTGTTGTTCAAGACACTTACACTGGTACTTCTTGAAGTACTGAAGATATAGTGTCTGGCAAGACACAACCTGGAAGTCTTCCACAAAATACTTCTGCAATATCAGTTGTTGTTCAAGACACTTACACTGGTACTTCTTGAAGTACTGAAGATATAGTGTCTGGCAAGACACAACCTGGAAGTCTTCCACAAAATACTTCTGCAATATCAGTTGTTGTTCAAGACACTTACTCTGGTGCTTCTTGAAGTACTGAAGATATAGTGTCTGGCAAGACACAACCTGGTAGTCTTCCACAAAATACTTCTGCAATATCAGTTGTTGTTCAAGACACTTACACTGGTACTTCTTGAAGTACTGAAGATATAGTGTCTGGCAAGACACAACCTGGTAGTCTTCTGCAAAATACTTCTGCAATATCAGTTGTTGTTCAAGACACTTACACTGGTACTTCTTGAAGTACTGAAGATATAGTGTCTGGCAAGACACAACCTGGTAGTCTTCCACAAAATACTTCTGCAATATCAGTTGTTGTTCAAGACACTTACACTGGTACTTCTTGAAGTACTGAAGATATAGTGTCTGGCAAGATACAACCTGGTAGTCTTCCACAAAATACTTCTGCAATAGAAACATGAGTCAGTACAGTACAATATTCCACAATTACCAACACAACATACAGAACAAGAATTTTTTCTATTAACACAATTTCACTTAAAAAAATGTCACTTTTAACCCATTCACTGTCAGTCCCATGATACAGTATTAGGGCTTGGAAGCCAGTGTTGGTCCTGTAATACTACTCCAAAATTCTAGTGGCTTCCAGTCTTGCAGGAGATAGCTGGTAGGCCTAAATATGAGAGAATGGGTCTGAGTGGTCAGTATGCATAGCATAAAAAAAAAATCCTAAAGCACTAGGTGCATGAGAAAAAAAAAACTGGGACTGTGTATTTTTGTATGGTATTTATGGTTGTGTATTTTTGTATGGTATTTATGGTTGTATTCTTCTAGGTAGAAGGTTGGTAGACAGCAACCGCCCAGGGGGGTACTACCGCCCTGCCAAGTGAGTGTAAAACAAAAGCCTCTAATTGTTTTACATGATGGTAGGATTGCTGTTGTCCATTTTTCTGTCTCATAAACATGCAAGATTTCAGGTACATCTTGCTGCTTCTTCTTACACTTAGGTCACACTACACATACATGTACAAGCATATACATGCATATATGTACACACCCCTCTGGGTTTTCTTCTATTTTCTTACTAGTTCTTGTTCTTGTTTATTTCCTCTTACCTCCATGGGGAAGTGGAACAGAATTCTTCCTCCGTAAGCCATGCGTGTTGTAAGAGGCGACTAAAATGCCGGAAGCAAGGGGCTAGTAACCCCTTCTCCTGTATATATTACTAAATGTAAAAGGAGAAGCTTTCGTTTTTCCTTTTGGGCCACCCCGCCTCGGTGGGATACGGCAGGTGTACTGAAAGAAAGAAAGATTTATGGTTGTGTATTTTTGTATGGTATTTATAGTTGTATTCTTCTAGGTAGTAGGTTGGTAGACAGCAACCGCCCAGGGAGGTACTACTGTCCTGCCAAGTGAGTGTAAAAGGAAACCTGTAATTGTTTTACATGATGGTAGGATTGCTGGTGTCTTTTTTCTGTCTCATAAACATGCTAGATTTCAGGTACGTCTTGCTACTTCTACTTACACTTAGGTCACACTACGCATACATATACAAGTATATATATATACACACCCCTCTGGGTTTTCTATTTTCTTTCTAGTTCTTGTTCTTGTTTATTTCCTCTTATCTCCATGGGGAACTGGAACAGAATTCTTCCTCCATAAGCCATGTGTGTTGTAAGAGGTGACTAAGATGCCAGGGGCAAGGGGCTAGTAACCCCTTCTCTTGTATAAATTACTAAATTTAAAAAGAGAAACTTTCGTTTTTCTTTTTGGGCCATCCTGCCTTGGTGGGATATGACTGGTTTCTTGGAAATATATATATATATATATATATATAGATAGATATATATATATATATATATATATATATATATATATATATATACACACCCCTCTTTGTTTTCTTCTATTTTCTTACTAGTTCTTGTTCTTGTTTATTTCCTGTTATCACCATGGGGAAGTGGAATAGAATTCGTCCTCCATAAGCCATGCATGTTGTAAGAGGCGACTAAAATGCTGGGGCTAGTAACCCCTTCTCCTGTATAAATTACTAAATTTAAAAAGAGAAACTTTTGTTTTTCTTTTTGGGCCACTCTGCCTTGGTGAGATACAGCCGGTTTGTTGATAAAAAATACAGTGGTTCCTTGTTTTTCGTCAGTAATCCGTTCCTGGAAGTGTGACAATTATCGAAATGAACGATTTTCGAATCAATTTTCCCCATAAGAAATAATGTAAATCCAATTAATTCATTCCAGACACCCAGAAGTATCAACAACAATTTTTTTTTTTACCTAAAAGATAGATTTACATGCACAAAAGAATGAACATTCAACATGACAGTTACCTTTATTGAAGGCTGTTGTTTATGAATGGAAGACAGGGAGGAGGAGAGAGGGAAGAGAGGTTATTGTTTGGAAGGGAAATCCCCCTCCATAAGGACTCTAGGTCACTTCAGGGGTCGCTTCCCTAGCATAAATATGGATTTACATGCAGAAAAGAATGCCAAATAAATGTAAAGCACTAATAAAATGTTTAAATGAACATTGGTAACTGGGGTAGTTGATGAGTGGAATGGTCTGCCTAGTAGGGTGATCAAAGCTGAAACATTGGGTAGTTTC